>NC_056732.1:717488033-717620533 GCF_019279795.1 Protopterus annectens | reverse complement strand
CACACACACACACACACACACACACTTGCCAAGTCTGGGATTAGAACTCCTACCTAACTAATTTATCACACTACAGCAGTACGCAGTATAGGACACACCACATAGATTACTGGGCTACAACTCTCCCAAAGGTGTATTTCACAATGGATGACCTCAGCAGGCTTGTTATAGTAGGGCTATGGGGAGGGGTTGAAACACCACATGCAGGCACACACAGGATCATATTTCACAGGTACATGTATACAGCTGCTAGATGACTACTTCCATGTACAGTCATGTTGTACAGCTAGCATGTGCACCACATAGTCTGTAATGCTGACAGATACCAATGGCTAGTATCTGCAGTGAGTGACATCTGAACCTCATGTGGTTGTGGCCCTTTGGCTGTGTGCTGGGTGGGATAAGCCTGGATGGTTCCTTGTCACAGTCACCCTCTTCCACACATCTATGTATGTCTACCTCTGGCTTATTAGTGTGTTGTCCTTAGATATATGTCTGTATTCCTGTCCACTGTGTGTATAAAGCATGTGTGGTGCATACTGAGGAGTGTCTGCACTAACATATGCGACTGCCAGATATGTCTGGTCCACTGGTGTTTGCAGACATGGCCTTCATGTGTTTATGTGTGTGAGCATGAACAGTATGACCTTTCAGTATGTTGTTGACTGACATTGCCTTCATTTCTCTAAGTGTGTGAGCATACCCAGTATGCCCATCTGTATTGAATGTGTGGATCGAGTCCAGGTAGTTTGTACTGCAGTGCTGACCTTTGTGCTGTACACCTACAAGTAGCATACTGTTTCTACAGGGTATCAGTCGATCATTTGGCATTGACTGTTACTACATTTCTACGTAGGATGGGGGGGGCACACCTGACTATTTCTACATTTCTACACAGGTTTGGGGGGGCACACCTGACTGTTACTGCATTTTTAAGTAGGATGGGGGGCACACTTGACTATTTCTACATTTCTATGCAGGATTTGGGGGGGGTCACACCTGACTGTTACTACATGTCTATGTAGGATGGGGAGCACACCTGAGTATTTCTACATTTCTACAGAGATTTGGGGGGCACACCTCACTGTTATTATATTACTACGTAGAATGGGGGGCACACCTGACACTTGTACACATTTGCTATGACTGTACTGGTATGTCAGGTACTTCTTTCATTCTGTATTCTTACCTATCATGCTGACTAGAGGCATGCCAGTGTATGATAGATCTTAGCTTTGATTTACCTACATATTAGTTTCTGACTTCCTACCCTTCAGAACTAATGTCCCACTGCCTGATCTGCTGTAGTCTGTCTGTGTAGGCCTGGGGGGGGGAGTTACCCATAAGCATCATTCAGAGGCCATAGCACAGCCTTTGTTTTTGTTTGTCTACACCTGCCCTGCTGGCTGTGACTGTTGTTGGGTATGTGAACCCCCCCTGACTGTCATAGTACACTCCCTACACATGGTTGAACACAGGTTGTGTAATGTTTGGCATCCCTTTTACAGTATGTGAGAGTCAGAGAGAGGTGTTATTCCCTGGGTCCCTCCTGTGTCAGTGTATGTGCTATGCGTTGCCTCTTTGCCAAGGCCAGGGCATACTGGGCACGTCTCCTTCTGCCTACTGGGACAGGCTCAAGTTGTTCCTCCTCCGAGTCACTCTGTGCCTGTGCAGGCCTTGGCAATGGTGGGGGGCTGTGTGGAGAGTAGCTATAATGTTGTGTCTAAAAATGAGTTAAATATAGCATATAGAAGGCTAGATTTGATTTTGGAAGACAACATCAGTCAAGGATTAATTGATATACAATTGTTTAAGTTTTTCAAGATGGATAAACCATACATACCAGGAATTTTCGGGATTCCCAAAATCTACAAGGACCCGAACCCCCCCCCCCTTAGACCCATAGTTACATCTAAAGGGTCCAAAACACAACTTCTAGCAATATTTGTGGATGCTAAATTGAAACCTTTTTACAAATTGTTCCCACATATACTCATTGATTCATGGGAGTTTTTGGAGAAAATGGGGAATTTAGATTTCAAATCTGAGTATGTCTTCCTCACTATTGATGTACGAGACTTGTTTTTGGTTATACCACACAACATAGGACTGGAGTGGTTTGAGAACATGTTAGTGGGATTCTCTTTTCTGTCCAATACTGATCTTAGAATTGTCCTACAGAACATGGAACTAGTTCTTAAAAATAACTTTCTTTATTTTCAAGGGGAATATTACCACCAATTGGATGGAGTTGCAATGGGTTCATCTTGTGCACACATTTATGCAAATATTGTGATGCTTTTCTGGGAGAAAATGTTGTACTTAACTCCATTTATGAGAGACACCTGCACAAATATTATAATTTTTTGGATGATATTTTCATTGTTTGGGATGGACCTGTGGATTTGATTACCCCCTTTATGGAATACCTCAATAGTACCACACATTTTTTGGATTTCTCCCACACAATAGGGATTCGTAAGGTGCACTACCTGGATGTCTCTATTAGAAAATACATGGCAAATGGGAAATTTACATCAAAAGTTTATAGGAAGGAATGTTTTTCAAATTCATACCTACACTATGACAGTTATCATCCCCATTTCCAAAAATGAATATTGTTAAAGGGCAGATGATCAGGGTGGCTCGAATTACCTCAGAAAGAGAGGATCTTATTGATGAACTAGAGTTTGTTTGTACCCTATTTTTGGATAGGGGATACCAGGACACTCTTATAACACCATTGAAAGACTTGGTTATCAATGAGTGGGGTAATAGATACAAACCCTTGCTCAGGAGGGTGAATGACACAAATGAAACAGTCAATGTGATAGAGACAGAAACCTCAAAAAAAGAAGTTATTTCTTGCCATAACGTTCCATCTGTGTTGTAGATCTTTGTTCATACATTACCATTAGTCCCTCAGATCGTCCTCGGAAAAGATACAGCCATTTCCAAGCTCACTCCAGCCAAAAACTCTCAGCTAAGACCTACCCATAATGACCCTCTCCTAGTTACTTCAGATCGAGTTTGCCTGCCCTTAGATAATAGATGTAGTAATAGAAAAAAATAGTAGGAGGCTCTGTCTGAGCAAATACCCTAACCAGAAGTTCTAAAGTCCACCAGGAGTCCAGGCAGGGGGAAGGAGGGCAGGAAGTAATGAATGAACAAAGATCTACAACACAGATGGAATGTTATGGTAAGACATAACTTCTTAACCTGATGTTGTAAATCTTTGTTTATTCATTACCATTAGGACCGAGTCCCCAGCTACTTGAGTCCTGGGTGGCCCTAAGGAAGGATATTCCTGAGCAGCATAGAACCAAAAGATGCCCATCCTCTGGAGGCAAAATCCAATTTGTAATGAGATATAAAGGTATGAGGTCTTGCCCAAGTGGCTGCTGTGTAGATATCATCCATAGAGGCTCTGGAATGAAATGCTATAGACATAGCCATAGATCTGGTAGAATGAGCCTTTATTCTGGAAGGTAAGGATATCTTATTCTGTTGGTAGATAAAGGTAATGACATTTCTAAGCCAGGAGGATAAAGTCACTTTGGAAACAGGTTTGCCCAATCTGGGTCCTGCAAAGGCAACAAACAATTGATCTGTTTTCCTGAAAGATTTAGTCCTGTAAAAATAACAACAAAGCTGCCGATGCACATCAAGGGTGTGCAAAAGGTTCTCCCCTCTGTTAGAATGCTGTGGGAAGAAAACCGGCAGGTCAATAGATTGATTAATGGAAAAAACAGAAATGACCTTGGGCAAGAAAGAAGGGTCAGTACGAAGGGACACCCTAGCCATGTGGAAGATCAAGTAAGGACTCTTGACACTCAAAGCCTGCAGCTCAGATACTCTTCCTGCTGAGGTAAGTGCCACTAGAAGTAAAATTTTCCATGACAAAAATTGCAAATCACATGAATCAAAAGGCTCGAAAGGAGAACCTGTGAGAGACTGAAGTACCAAAGTCAAGTGCCAGGGTTCTAAGGGAGGCTTGACCGGAGGTTTAACATGTAATACTCCTTTCAAAAATTTCTTGCATAGGTGGTGTGTCATAACTGAAGAATTATCAAGATCATTATGAAAATTGGTGATAGCTGCTAAATGTACAGTGATTGTTGAAGTTGAGGATCCTGCATGCAAAACAGTAGTCAGGTATTGTAGGATCTTTTGAATAGGCATAGAGAAAGGGTCTAAGTTCTGATCTTTGGCCCAAATAGAGAACCTAGTCCATTTACTAGAATAAACTTTCCTAGTGGAAGGTTTGTGTGAAGCCAGAAGAATTTCACGAACAGGAGATGGGATGTCAGGCAGCCTGGCAATCATTGGAAGTGAAGGAACCAAACTGTGAGCTTGAGACTGTGCAGGTTCAGATGAATCAGTCCTTGAGGATGAGATAATAGGTCTTGGGAATGATCCAGGATCCACGGACTGTGAATCAGATGAGGCCATAAGGAAGACCTGGTGGCCAATCGTGTGTTAGAGAGTCCGTCGGTGGTTCCCTCTGAGGGAGGATCAGAGCAAAGTAGCTTCTGCATTTGTAGTTTGGGGGGGAAGCAAATAGGTCACAGCAAGGCTTGCCCTAGCGTTGGAAGATCCAGTCCGCTCTTACAGGGTTGAGGGACCACTCGTGAGGCATCAGGATGTTCCTGCTCAGATTGTCCGCAATAAGGTTGGAACTCCCGGGAATGTGTGTTTCTGTAAGGAAGCAGCTGGAAGCTATCACAGAGTGCCAAATCCTCATGACTTCCCAACACAGGAGGTAAGACCTGGTTCTGCCTTGCTTGTTGATATACCAGACAACTGACATGTTATCTGACTGAATTGCAATGGTCCCAGAGGGTAGGGATACATGGAACTCTTGCAATGTTAGGAGAACTGCCCTCAGTTCCAGGACATTTATGCGCAAATTGGCCTCCATGGGGGACCAGGTGCCTTGCCCCCCCCCACCTTAACAGGGAAGTATCTGTGGTCACTGTGCCCATGGGCTGGGGAAGACAGAACGGTTGACACCAAAGATTTGTTTGTGGGTTCATCCACCTTAACATTTCTTCCTTGCAACAGTTTGAAAGATGTAACGTGGTAGAGTGGGTAAATTAGCAATGACCATTGTGCAGAAAGCAGCCACTGTAGGATTCTCATGTGCAGTCTCACCAGTGGTACCAATGTCATGGCAGCTGCCATGGAGCCTAAGAGTTGCAGTACAAGACATGCTGGTACATAGGTCTGAGAAAGAAGGTCTTGAATTTGGTGTGTTATGTTCGAAAACCTGTAAAGGGGGAGAGAAGCTTGACAGGATATTGTGTCAAAGACCACTCCAATGAATTCCAGTGACTTCACTGGAGACATTGAGATTTGCCCTTGTTGACTGTAATCCCCAAGCAGAGAGTGAGACCTTGAGTGTAAGAAGATTCCTGGTCGGAGCGGTAAGGAGCCAATCGTCTAGATAGGGAAACACCTGAAATCCTTGTAGTCAAAGATGACCTACAACAACTGCCATACATTTGGTGAACACTCGAGGAGCTGTCGAGAGACTGAATGGTAGCACCCTGAACTGGTATTGATTGGCTCCCAGCCAGGAACGGAGAAACTTCCGGGAGCGGTGATCCATCTTTATGTGGTAGTACACGTCCTGGAGGTCTATAGAGCACATCCAGTTATCCCTTCCTAGGAAGAGAGTAATAGACTGTATTGTGACCATCTGGAAATGTTGAAGTTTGATAAATTTGTTCAATAGGCTGACATCCAGAATTGGTCTCCAGTCCCCTGTCTTTTTTGGCACTAAAAAGAACCTTGAATAAAACCTGGATCCTGTCTAGTCTGGTGGTACTGGTTGGATGACTCTTTTCCTTAGCAGCTTTTCTATTTCTAAGGCTGCTTATTCCCTCTGATTGGGTGGTACATCGCGGATGGGAGTTAAATTGAATGGCATTTGGTAGCCTCTGGATATTATTCTTTACATCCAAACATCGGTAGTAATAAGATGCCAGGCTGGTAGATGCAGAGAAAAACGATCCCTGACTGCTTCCAGAGGAAAGAAATCAGGCCACTGCTCAGGAGCGCTGGTAGGGTCTGCCAGAGAAAGAATCTCTAGCACCCTGGTTATGTGGACCCTCTCTACCCCGAAAGGGACATCTTCCATATGAGTTGCCTCCTCTGCCCTGGGGGGATTGTTCACCACGAGTGTCACGAAAAGGTCCTTGGGATTTCTTGAACCACATTTTTCCTCCCTTCTGGTTCCTGGAGTAGGACCACTGGGGATTGAAAAGGCGTATGCCCACAGCAGACAAGTTCTTTCCATCTTTCACACTATGTGTAAGTGTGTCTCATACTTTGGGTCCAAATAGTGCAGATTCGTCGACAGGTGCATTGACAAAGGAGGATTTAAAGGGGTCTGTGAAGTCACACAACCACATCCAAGCATTACATCTCATGACAATGCCTGATGCGGCAGCTTGAGCTGCCCCCTTGGTGGAGTGAGATATCAAATGCATCAAGAAGTTCAAGATGGATTCAAGGGTAGCTAGCTGTGAGGTGACAGTATCACGCACCTCATCAAGCAGTACCCCACCAAAGAGGGAGATATTTCAGAATTTAGGTCTCTTTGAAGGCGAGTAAAGTGTGCCAGACAGTAGAGCGACTTAATGGCGAATGTCACTGAAGCATAGGTCCATTTCCCAAGTCTGTCCATGGTCCGGGACTCTGTTTGGAGGATGGACGGTGGAACTATCTTCAGCCAGTTCCCTATTGGTGGCCGCCACCACAACCATAGAATCAACTGTCAGCTGCTAGGACCAGTGCGGCTGGTCTTCAGATGTAGATAACATGTTTTGTCTGGCCTCTAAGGGACAGGTTCTACATTGTCCGGGGCCTTCCAGGCATGCTGCACAATGATTTTAACAAGGTCATCTGCCGGTGGAGTCACCCAGGAATTAGATGGCCAGGCACGGAAGGCCTGCAGGAACACTGATTCCTCAGAAGAAGGGCTATAAGACTTCCAGTCTCCCAACTGCTTGAGGATTTTGAGAATGTCTCCAAATGAGATGTCATCTGGGGAAGACCATGGGGACCCTTCCCCCTCATCACAATCAGTGTTTTCAGTGATAGAGTCCTCCGGTGAATCAAGGTGCTTTCTCTTGCATCATTTCTTCCAGGGTGGCTCCCCAGTGGGATTTTTTGAATAGGACTCCGGAGAAGGGGTTCCCTTCAAAGAGGGTTCTTGTGACTCCCATGCTTGGGGTCCCGAAATAGAGGGTTGGGAGAGATAAATGCTAGGGGAGGGTTCTGATACTGATGTCATTGGTGCTGACTGCGAGTCCACTACCTGTACAGCAGGCCCACCTAAGGAGGGAATGGGAGTCCAGAACCGGGAGGGACAACCTCAGAACTGGGGTCACACCTCGCCGTGAGGACCCCACCTCCAGGTGAGGAGCTCTGAGAGAACTGGAAGCCATCAGAGCCATGGACATAGATGGTGCCAGTGAGAAAAATAGGTGCCAGGCTAGGTACCAAGGTACGGATGGCCCAAGCACTGCTTCGGGAGAGCATCAGTTCCACTGGAGCTGATGCAGAAATGGTGGACGGTGCCAACATGGAAAACACTGCTGTTGGAATCAAGACAGTATGCACCGGAGTGGCAGTATCTTGTCCTTGGCAGGTATTCGAGTTCTGGAGCCGATGGAGCCGAAGAAACTTTCGGCACCGTGGCTGGGGATGGTGCCAAAGAAGGTACAATCATCAAAGCTGGTGCTGGATCCAAGGACAGCACCGAAGTGAGTGTTGCAGAGGTCAGAACCGAAATAGGGGTGAATATCATGGACAGCACCGAGGGAGAAGACACAGAGCCTGGTGCCAAAGAGGTCTGCGCTGAGGGCCCCAGCGAAGCACAGACCTGATTTGGTTCCATAACTGATGGAGATGCAGGAACTGAGTGACTTCATTTGTCCTTATGTTTTTGGTTTTTGGAGGGGGTGAGACCTCCGACCCAGATAGAGCCTCTGAAAAAGGTGCCTTGAGTAATCCATTTTTCTTTATATTGTTTGGTCTTTGGAGGGGGTGAGACCTCCGACCCAGATAGAGCCTCTGAAAAAGGTGTCTTAAGTAATCCTTTTAAGATAAGTTTATTTTTACATTCTGCTAGTGTACAATTACTAAAACTAGCACAAATATCACAGTCAGCTTTAATATGATCCACGCCCAAAGAATAGACACAATGAACTTGTGCATCTGAGTTAGGAATCTTACGTCCACACTTGTCACACTGTTTAAATCCCAACTTAGCTTTGTCTGACATAGTAAGGCAACAAGGCTATCCTATAGAGAAATTAAGGGAGAAAATACCAATGATGTTATTTAAAAAAAAATACCACTAGTAAAAAGGAAAGGCCTTTCAAAGACAGGAGAGAGGGACAGCACCAATAAAGGTAAAAAATTAAATTACCAAGGAAAAGGTAGGAAACAGGCCTAGGTTATAGGTGACAGTGAGAAAGGCTGACTTGACTAAAAATTAAATAATTTTGATGAGAAACTGTCTTAAAATTAACAAATTTCTACTTAGCATTGAGAGAGATGGCTAGCAAGTCTGACTAGGAATGTGGCAAATGAGATCTGGAGTAACTAGGAGAGGGGCATTATGGGTAGGTCTTAGCTGAGAGTTTTGGGTTGGCGCAAGCTTGGAAATAGCCGTATCGGTTCTGAGGATGGAACCAAGGTCCTAATGGTAATGAATAAACAAAGATTTACAACATCAGATCTACAGATTCTAGGACCCCTTATTTAGTGGTCACTTATGATCAGAACACCAAATGGGTCAAGAAAACTATCAAGGGGATCTGGGATATGTTTGGCAAGATGCCTAACAGATTGGAGGTGTTCAGCCACAGACTGCTATATAGTTACAGAAGGAATTGTAATTTAAAAGAAATACTGGAAAACAAAAAGAATTCTACCAATAATAATATAACTAAATTAGGTACTTTCAAATGTGGCAGATGCCCCCAATGCATATTTATGGCTGAAGGCGACACCTTAAGGATACTGGGTACACGTTGAGAGCCAATGGTAACTTCAGCTGCTACACTAGAGGCGTGATCTATGTATGTGTTTGTTCTGTTTGTCATGCGTTCTATGTCAGCAAGACAGAGCATAATTTAAGACAACGGATTTATGAACACATGTACAATGTGAGTAGGGTCAGAGAAACCAATGCCTTGGCCAGACATATTTCCAGATGCCCCAATGCTGATTTTAAGTTTTGGGTGATAGAAAACTTGAAAAAGGATGATAGAGGGGGAGACTGGGAAAGTAGACTTGAGTTTAGGGAACTTATTTGGCAATTGCGCCTGGATGCTTGAACTTTCAATCATCAAAATGATCACATCTCTCTTACCTGCATTAAAATTGAATGCAAATAGGTTAAAATACATTAACACCAAGAAGAATTTTGAAGGCATTTAAAATAAATTAATTATTGCAGTTTTTATAATAATGATTGTTTTTTTTAAATGTTTTTTATATAAAGCTTTTTATAAAAAAGTATTTTTATACTTTGCAACACTTCAGATACACTTCAAAGCATCTCACAGTTTTTTTAAATACATGTGGATTATTATCTAATAGGAAATGGTTATTAATTATTTAAGATGGAGGGGTTCTTGTTGTGTGATTCTGACAAAGTTTCCTGCTGGAAATGAAAATGCTTAATCTGAAGTATTGTGTGTATAAATAAATAGTTTTTGGGAACATTATCTGCCTTTCACCAGTTTGTGGAATGATAGCCTTTATTGGAGCCTTGTACTGAAGTTCATGTGGTTTTGAGCACAGGTAGTGTAATGTTTGGCATCCCTTTTACTGTATATGAGAGTCAGAGAGAGGTGTTATTCCCTGGGTCCCTCCTGTGTCAGTGTATGTGCTATGTGTTGCCTCTTTGCCAAGGCCAGGGCATACTGGGCATGCCTCCTTCTGCCTACTGGGGCAGGCTCAGGTTGTTCCTTCTCCGAGTCGCTCTGTGCCTGTGCAGGCCTTGGCAATGTTGGGGGCTGTGTGGCCCTGCCCCGTACTGTTCCTGCTGCAGCTGTTTCCACAGGATCATATTGTGTAGCATGGCACATATGAGGACAATTTGGGTACATGTAGTTGGTGAGTACTGCAAAGCTCCACCTGATGTGTCCAGGCACTGGAACCGTGACTTGAGCATCCCAAACACATGCTCTACTATAATTCTGGTCTGTGTGTGTGACTCATTATGGAGTTATTGTTTGTGTGTGTGTGTGTGTGTGTGTGTGTGTGTGTGTGTGTGTGTGTGTGTGTGTGTGTGTGTGTGTGTGTGTGTGTGTGTGTGTGTGTGTGTGTGTGTTTGTGTGTGTGTGCGTGCGTGTGCATTTCTGATGGGTGTCATCAGCCACGGCTCCAGTGCATATCCAGCATCCCCCACTAGGTGGCCGTGAGGGATGTCCCCATTGGCAAATCTCTGGTACAGCTGCAACAGATGCCAGATGTGGGAATCATGTTAGCTTCCAGGGCAGCCAACATACACATTCATTATTATGCCCTGGGCATTGCACATGACCTGGCAGTTGATGGAGGGGAAGCCCTTGCGGTTGATGTAGACCCTACCCCGCTCACCGGGTGGTGCTTTGATTCATATGTGCATGCATTCTATAGCAACCACTACCTAAGGGTATTCTGACATTTGGTGGAACAGTTGCATATTGCTGGCCAATGCCTCATGGGTTTTGGGGAAATATATGTGCTCACCAACGTGCTTACATGGCATCCAGGAACTGGTAGAGTACCCTGGATGCTGATGCTTGTGAGATCCACATCATTTCCCCAGTTGGCCTTTGGAAGGTACCTGTAGCTAGTATTCTTAGGCCTACACATACCTAGGTATCCATTGGGATGGGTTCCCCTCTGTTAGTTCTGTCTGTGAGGCATGGCCGGCACAGCTCAACAATTTGCTGTAGGAGGTCCCTGTCCACCCTATAGTGCTCCACTATCTCCAGCTCATGTAGCCCCTGGTAGGTTACCCTGGGTCTGTACACTCTTCTCCGTCTCCTCACTGTGGGTTGGTCGACAGCATTCACATCCTCAACACCCTCAGCCTCTTCCACAAGTTGATGTATGATAGCCATTTTGGGTCATTTCCTGTTTTTTCCAGCCCCCTGCTATAAAGCACGCGTTAGCGCGCTTTAGCGCGGAGCTGCTACCGTTGCACACTAGGGCAGCGCCAGTTAAGCAGATTTAAACTATTAGGGCTACCTAAAGTCCACTCTTCAAATTTTCCCTTAAAACTACCTTCCTCAAAGTATACTACTGTCCTATTTAATGTATCCTACAACTATAAATTATCTCTACTTGACTCCCAAGTAGACTATTCTCTTTCTATATAGCTAAGCACTTGCTCCTACAGTACTTATCACCTCGATACAGCACTCTTGTTATAGAAAGTACCCCAAAAAAGCAAACCCCATTCCTCGGTAACCCACATCCCCCAGAAACTTTTTTTTAAGTTTTTCTGTCTATTCCTTCTAGCATGTCAAGGGATCAGTTGCTAATGTCCTCTCCTGCTCAGCTGGTGAACCTGGGAATATTGAGGCAATGTTACAATTGCCTCATGTACACAGACAACCCTCTCCTCCTCCCACAAAACACAAATACATGCGAGAGATGCAACTATACGGCCAAACTGGAGGCTGAGCTCTCTCAACATAGGACTGGCAAGACCAGACAGGAGGAGAAGGTAACCACACACACCATAGACCCAGTCTCACATAATACCATCACAACCTCAAATCATACACATAAACACACAAAGACATACTCGGAGGCTCTGATCAAAAATCTACCAAAACAGCAGAGGCCACCAAAGCAGACACCCAAACAACTACCACCTCAGAACACAACACCTGCAACACATAGACCACACAGTCAGAGTGTCAAGCAGTCACAGCCCTTAAGGCCAAACACAATGCCAGACATACTAGTCATTGGTGACTCCATAGTCAGACACACTGACATCCCGCTCACCAGACTGAGTAAGCAGAAGGTCACAGTAAGCTGCCTGTCGGGTGCTAGAATCCGCCACATAACGCATGCACTCAGGTCTCTCAACAGCAGGTACAAGTACGACTCAATCATTGTCCACCCTGGTGTTAACGACCTGAGACGTACCTCCTTGGACTACATGAAAAGAGACATAGAGGAGCTCTCTGATTATGTAGCCCAAGCAGGTATGACCCTGACCTTGAGCAGTATCCTACCTTCACCAAGAATATGCCACAATACAGAGATAAGATGATCAGCTTTAACAAGTGGCTTAAAATCTGGTATCATTCAAAGGGGATCCAATGTCTGTCTGCCTGGGATGACATGCTGGACAAGCCACGCTGCTTCACAAGGGATGGCTTGCACTTGTCACCCCTGGGATTCTGGATTTTGGCAAAGGCTCTTGCCACCCCCATAGTGCCTTTTTTAGGCAAGGCTTAAATTCTAAACCTACCACCCTAGAACAAAACAAAGAAAAAAAACTAAGGGTAATGCTGCTCAATGCCAGAAGTCTCAACCTCAAGATGCACGCACTCAAGGCCCTTCTCAGTATGGAGAACATTGATGTCTGTACTGTGACAGAAACCTGGTTCAAGGCTCCTGAGAGCACCCCAGCACTATCAGGTTTTACCTCATATCATGCGTTCCGGCCCCAAAACCCGGACAATACCAAGAAAGGAGGAGGGGTATCCATATTCATCAAGGACACCCACACCTCAAGATTGGTGGCATCGCACGATGCATCGGAAACCATCCAGGGCAATTAACCATAGGCAAGACTGCTCTGCAATTTGTAGCATGTTACAGGCCACCCTCGCAAACTCAGGAACCTCATATGGCCTTCCTGAAAACACTGGAGGGGATAAATGTATCTCTGAACACCATCATACTAGGTGACTTCAACTACCCTAATATAGACTGGGAACACTACTCAAGCTCAAACACTTTAGCCCAAAAGTTCCTGGAATTCATAAACTCAAATGCCATGGAACAACTAGTCACCATCCCCACAAGAGGAGAGAACATACTTGATCTCATCATCACGAACATGGGAGCACAATGTTCAATGCCAGAAGTATACCCCTCACTGGTGAGATCTGATCACAAACTAATCTCGCTGGAGGTCCTCATCCCGCCCCCACTCGAAATGAAAAAGACCACAGTAAAGAACTTCTCGAAAGCCGACTTCACACTTCTAAAGACTAGTGTGGTCTCCTTTAAGGCCCCTGAGCCGGCGGTTAGCATTACTCAAACCGCTGAATCACTTACAAATGCCTTCTACCAGCACCTGCAGGGCTGCATGGATCAGGCAATCCCAAGCAAAACAAAGACTCTTTGTACCAAAGGCAAGCGTCCAGTCTGGTGGACCCCAGCCATAAACAAACTCTACAACAAAAGGAGAAAGCTACTACAAGATAGAGCAAAATCCTTAAAAGGTAAGACACCGCTGATCACTATAAGTAAAAAGCTAAGAGCTCTCATAAAATCATCCAAAGCTAATTTTGAGAAAAAAATAGCTAAGGACTCTAAAGACAACCATAAGGCATTCTTTAGCTATGTCAGAAACCCAGGAGGAAACTCCCAGATATGCTCAGAATTAGTTCAAAATGATGTGAAGATTACTGATCCTACAGACATTGCCAACATACTGGCTGACAGGTTCAGTGCAAACTTCTTCCCCCCTCCCCCCCTAAAGGAGAGATATCTATACCAAATGATTGTAGCCCCCCAAACATCTCTAACGCCCAGGTGATAACTGCTCTCTCCAAGGCAAAGAACACAGCATCCATGGGACCTGATGATGTCCCCGGCTGTGTGCTCCATGAACTCAACGAGGAATTAAACCCACAGTTAGGACAGCTGTTTAATCTTAGTCTCACCTCCTGATACGTCCAGGAGTGGCGCAGCGACTGTGGTCCCACTCCACAAAGGCGGTGCCTCCACCGACCCTGGAAATTACCGTCCCATTAGCTTGACAAGCCTTATCTGCAAAGCCATGGAGAGGATCATAATGGATCTCATAAATAAAGACATAGGGAATTTGCAGACTTTGGATCCAACCCAGTTTGGCTTTGTCAAAGGCAGATCATGCCTTTTAAACTTGGTTGACTTTTTCGAAACAGTCACCAAGGCCATTGACGAGGGAAAGGCAGTCCATACAGCCTACCTAGACCTGGCGAAGGCTTTCGATACAATACCTCACTCGGGTATCATTGAAAAACTCATCAACTTAAATGTAAACCCATACATTACAAGATGGGTTGCAAACTGGCTGAGTGACAGAACCCACAGGGTCAGAGTTTCTGGCGCCATGTCAGACTCAAAGCCTGTCACAAGTGGTGTCCCACATGGCTCAGTCCTGGGCCCACTCTTGTTTGGCATCTACTTTTCTGAAGTACAAGCAAACACAGGAGGGTTATGGCTGACAAAGTTTGCAGATGACTGCAAACTGGGCACCGTAGTTGAAAACACATCCGACACAGATATCCTTCAGAAGGGTCTCACAGAAATGGATAACTGGTGCCAGAGCCATGGCCTTAAGTTAAATGCCAAGAAATGCATAGTCATACCCTTCGGGAAAAATAAGGTTACCCCTAGCTACCATATAGGTGGCAATCCCTGAACACAGAAGAAGTTATTAGGGACCTGGGAACCCAGGTTGACAGTAGCCTTTCATTCGACACTCATATTGCTAAAGTAGTTAGGAAGACCTTCTACATTGCCCACCTTATCATGAAGGGATTCACATCTAGATCAAGGGAAGTCATAGTCTCCCTATACTCATCACTCATCAGACCAATGATCGAGTACAATGCCCCATTCGGAATGTATCTGACCCGACACTTGCAGCAGCTGGAGAGGCCACAAAAGTTCCTCACCAAAAGGATAAAGGGTCTCAAAAATCTGTCTTATGCTGCCCGACTGAAAGAACTCCAGTTATATTCAGTTGCTTACCGCTTGCTCAGAGGTGACCTATGCCTGACATACAAGGCCATGTCAAACCCAGATTTGATGAACATGCTTCATCTCAAAAAATCTATATCCCTCAGAGCCACAAGGGCGGGAGACTTAAACCTCGACACGGTTATTAATAGGACGTGCTGGAGGGATAGATTCATCACCCAAAGACTCCCTATGCTGTGGAACAAAATCCCGGTTTATGTGAGGCAGAGCACCTCGCTGGCCTTGTTCAAGAGGAATCTTGACCAATGGATGCGAGATCGCAGATACACCCCAGGGGTTACCTCAGTGTCACTGCTCGACAGAGGCACAGCTAAATAATGGGCATAGTTTTTCCAAACTAAAGGGGTGGCGTAAGCCACAAAACTATGGGCTAGGCTTATAAATGCCCTCGGGCAGATAGCCTAGTATGAACCTATGAACCTATGAACCTATGAGCTGTTGCAGCCCCTATTATTTTGCTGTTGTGAGTGTTAAAAGTTCCCTGCTTGTTTACACTGGTGGTGTAGAGTGTGGGAAAAAACAGAAAGGAAGATGTTTGCATAGTTTATAGTAGTGTTCTGGGCTGGGCTGGTCTGCTGCCTGTGTAATTGGCTGATTCTGATACATTTCAAATGCCAGCTATGCTACTTCTCCTAGATTACCTTTCTACTGCTGTTTTCCCTTTCCATTGTTTTCCTGTTTAAGCCCGAGGGTGTGCCACGCAAACAGAGTGTTCAAATGTACACAGTGCTGCTATTTCCTGGTTTAACTTTTTTTTAACTTTAAAACCCAGTGGGTGGCACGCACACCCACTTAGGCAATGT
This sequence comes from Protopterus annectens, assembly GCF_019279795.1. Lineage (NCBI taxonomy): Eukaryota > Metazoa > Chordata > Ceratodontiformes > Protopteridae > Protopterus > Protopterus annectens. The sequence goes on along the minus strand of NC_056732.1, from coordinate 717,604,721 downwards.
ACAGAGTGCCAGGCAGAGTCAGACACACACCCTTGCTTAGCTGTGCTTAACTAGGAGCAAACTTGAGCCACAGGGCTCCAATCCACTTATAGTATACCTGACACCCCCCCATGATGTCACCTAACTCCTAGGCTTGCACCAAGCTATTCCTACTCTTACACTGTTGGGACCTGACTAGCATGCTGGGGAAAACTGGGATTCACTATCATTCCCCTCATTTGCAGAGGATTGCCTGCTAATGCATAGTTACATGTCTCACACTGATCCTCCCCCCTTAGCAAACACTACTCACTGGCCATGTTGTCTTCTGCCTGCCATTGACTTGCATGGCAGAATAGTGATTTTAGTTAGAATGCTTATTTTAGCTCAATTTTATTATTTTCCCCCCGATTCCATTTGCGTGCCGCTGCCCTACGCTTAAACAGCCGAGATCGGCTAAAAAAAAAATAAAAGTTGATTTTTGTAATTTTTTGCCTGTTTGCAATGCCAGTGGCCTTATACTTGGCCACTGGCATGCTTACTAACTGATATGTAGCCTTTATTTGGAGCTGTCACAGCTCCATTTTGGAGTTTGTAGAAATGTACTCGGTTACTAACCAAGTACATTTCTGCAGATTGCACTAGTCCTGCATGGCCAGTTGCAAGCTTTCTGGATCACAAAATCACCTCATTTGCATGGATTTCTCCTGCAAATGGGATGATTTGCATACAGGGGCTTAGTCTGTGCAGGACTAGTGCAGGAGCGCTTGTGCACGCCCCTGCAGGCTGTTCCTGGATTACACGGCAGACATAGTGCCTGCTAGAGCTCCTGCACCGATCTTGCAAACCGTGCAAGGCATAGGGAATCCAGGGGTATGTCTTTAGATGCACTTTATTAATTGAACCCATTTTAGACTGCAGCATCGCTAACTTCAGTGGATCCTCAGTACTGCCATTTATTTATCTTATTTTACCTATTTGTTGACTGGGCATGCCAACTGGAGAAGTTGTCCTTTTTTAGGGGTGACCTGGGAGCACTGTCTAGTCAAGTTATTTGCTCAGCGTCACACATTAAGAAAATGAATCTGGAAGGAAACAACTCCTGTACCCTGGACACAAGAAGCAGCTCATTAATAGTTAAAGCCTTCATCCTCTGCACTAAATGATTAACTACAGTGGGCAAATATTCAGCATATCCCATTGTACCATAAGTACTCTAGCTCTTTCTGTGTGTTCTGTTTAAGTGTGTAACAGCTGAAAAACCATGATGGAATTATTCTAAGTGATATTAGTGAGCACTTATACTTCAAAGTTGGATTTACTCTAAACAGTAATGCTTCTTACCACTACACCTACCAACACTGTTTGCCTGTGGCTCAGGAAAGAGTACTGACCACTCCCTCTTTTTTTACCATGCAAATTGCAAGTAAACAACAGCCCATATATTTTAATTTTCAGTTGCATTATGAAGATGCTGATACTTGATCAGAATGAAACAATCTCACATGGTAGGACATATGAAAAGGCAATTTCAAGGCTATGAAAAATCTTTACGGCAATGCAACTAGCCTGTAAAAAATAACTTGCATATATACCTTTTTACAATGGATGCCATCTTTTTAGATGGTCAAAGTGGAACATTTGTATTTACCAGGCTGTGGAATTGGTGACTCATCACTGGGACTAAGCAGAAATTCCTTAAGATTCCAAGAGCAGAATAAGGTTTTTTTTACACTTATTTTATTGAATTGCACTTCTTTAACTCTTATAATTGTGCTATACAACTAATCTACTACATTTTGCACTGTTATAAAGCTTTTTTTACTGTTTCACTGCATTTATGTACTGTTTTAACTGTATTTTTCATTGCTAAATAGTTTTACTACTCTAATTGCATTTTTACTGAAGTACTTAACTGTAAACTGCCTTTTCATACTGAGAGTTGTATTTTCTGTTTGTGAGTGCTCTATCTGTGCTTTTGTGCTTTTTTATGAGGTTTCTGTGTTCTAGTCAGGTATCATATAACTGATTTGTTTGCAGTTAAAAGCATTCTCTAGAGTCTCCTTGCTCCTTTATCTGTTTAAAACTTTCATTTAGCGGCTACAGCAAGCACCTGTAATAGTGTACATTACTGTAACTGCATTTTTACTGAATTACTAAACTGTAAACTACTTTTTCATACTGAGACTTGTATTTTATGTTTGTGAGTGCTCTTTCTGTGCATTTATTGAGGTTTCTGTGTTCTATTCAGGTAATCTTGATAGAGGCCTATTGTTGTCCACGCCTGGTAGTTTATTTGTTGAGTTTCCTGTGTTTCTGGCAGCCATTTTCTGCTGATAGTGTGTTGTCTTCATTATTATTGAGAGTAACATGGTTTCCTGACCTTCCCTAGTACAAGTGGTTGGTGTAACAGCAGGGGCTTGTAGGTCTGAGTAGTAATTTGAGCTTCTAGATTCTTCCATACTTTCTGGTATATAAACCCTGTGTCTATAAGGAGTTGTGCTTGTATTTACCAGGCTGTGGAATTGGTGACTAATCACTGGGACTAAACAGAAATTCCTTAAGATTCCAAGAGCAGAATAAGTTATTTTTACACTTATTTCATTGAATTGCACTTCTTTAACTCTTATAATTGTGCTATAGAGCTAATCTACTATATTTTGCACTGTTATAAAGCTTTTTTACTGTTTCACTGCATTTATGTACTGTTTTATACTGTTTTAACTGTATTTTTCATTGTTATATACTGCTTCACTACTCTAATTGCATTTTTACTGAAGTACTTAACTGTAAACTGCTTTTTCATACTAAGAGTTGTATTTTCTGTTTGTGAGTGTTCTATCTGTGCTTTTGTGCTTTTTTATGAGGTTTCTGTGTTCTTGTCAGGTATCATCTCCCTACTTATAAATAGGTCCATTTCAATGTGCACCATTCCATCCTTGTGGAAAACCTCCTACATCATCCGCCTCCACAAGGGTGGCCAATCTACTGACCTCTCCAACTACTGCCCCATTGCAATCCTATCCCCCATATCAAAAATCTTGGAAAAATGTATCCACCACCAACTGCTCACCCACCTACTAACCAACAACCTACTATCTAAAACCCAGCATGGATTCAGTCCATCCCATAGCACTAACACTACCCTAATTAACTTCTCCAATACTATTAACTCACACAGGAATCAAAGTAAACTGGTTTCCACCACCTTTCTAGATCTATCCAAGGCATTTGACACAGTTTCCCATAACAAACTCCTTACCTGCCTCTCTGAGCTCAACCTTGATAACCCCTCCCTGGAATGGTTTAACAATTACCTAAGTAACCATTCACAGTCTGTCAAATGGGCCAACTCCCTATCCCCCCACTCCCCATCACATGTGGTGTCCCTGAAGACTCAGTCCTAGGCCCCCTTCTCTTTAATATATTTACAAACAACTTCCATCTAGCAAAGACCAAAGCTGATATTGTTCAGTATGCAGATGATATAACCATAATCTGCTCAGCACTCAACATCCATCTACTACTAAGTAAAGCCCAAGAATCCTTCACTGAGATAGAAAACTGGCTAAACAACCATCAGTTAATACTAACCCCCCAAAAAACACAAGTAATGCTATTCCACCCAGCTAAAAACTACGACCCTACATTCACCATCCATTCAGTCAAAAACACCCTCATCACCTCAGTAACCAAGGCCAAATTACTAGGTGTCATTATCAACCAACAACTTACATTCAATAAACACACATCCCAAATCATCTCCAAACTTCATAAAAAGCTAGGATGCCTGTACCGTAGCAAGCAGTACCTCATCCCCAAGTCCAGGACAAACATTGCCAGAAGTCATCTCTTATTAACACTGCTGTATGCCTGCCCAGTTCTAACCAAAATCAAAAAATCAGATCTGAACAGGATCTCCACTTGCTACAATAAAATAGCCAGGTTCACTGCCAATACTAAATCATGCTCTCGCCACTGTCAATCCCTACACAAGCTACACTGTCTGGAATTCCCAAAACTACTGCGCTACCACCAACTCATATTCACTCATCAAATTCTGTATCAACCAGAGAGAACCCCTACCCTAGCTGGCAAAGTAAACTTCCCCAACTCCAGCAGGTAACTACGATCAAGCAACAAATCCTTGATTGTGGTAATTCCATGCAAGAAAAGCTCCGGGGATGCCCTATTCTCATATGAGGTGGCTAAAGCATGGAACACTCTCCCACCTGACATCAGGATACAAATTCATGCAACCATATTTAAGAACCTCCTAAAAACCCACCTCTATGCGAACCCTCTTTGCTATTGCATAGAAACCACCATACACCCCTATAGGCCACAGGGAGACTAATCTCTTAAGCCCCAGTGCCAACATGATACTCCCACCTAGATGCTCTGTACATCTTTTGCACAGTTAGTAGCATTTACCTATTTCCAGGTACCTCATGTACATATATCATACTTCTATTATTAGACTCGGGGATCTCCTGACCAAATCAATAATTACACTCATGCTTTCTAGCTGTAAATATAAACCTATTTCCTTGCACCTTATGTGTCTATCATGGTGCTATCACTGCAAATTCACTGATCATATGGCTCTATTATGTAGCTCATGGGAATTTGTTCCTGTCTTTCTTTCACTCACATGTCAAACTTACCACTTGGATTAACCTATGTACTATTACCTTTTTATTCATGTATGTGATGTGTGATGTGTATTATGCTGTTCATTTGATATGTGATAAGTGATGTGTATTATGTTGCTTGTTTGATATTTACTGTAATTTTTAGTCAGACATGTGACGTGCATTATGTTGCTTGTTTGATATTTACTGCAATTTTTAGTCACACATGTTAATATAGCTACCTCAAGTATTAACCTATGTATGTTCTACCATATTAACCTATGCATTGTTTACTATATTACTTCTTGGAGCTTTTCTCCCCAGGACTCCACTGAAAAAGGACATCTGTTGTCCAATCAGATATAATCCTGGTAAAAATAAATGTTAAATAAAAAAAATAAATATAACTGATATGTTTGCAGTTAAAAGCATTCTCTAGAGTCTCCCTGCTCCTTTATCTGTTTAAAACTTTCATTTAGTGGCTACAGCTAGCAGTTGTAATAAGTTTCCCACCCATCCTCCCTATTGGTGACTTATTCTTATACTTGATGGCTTTGCAGTTGCCTGCCCATACTGTAAATTTGACTTGGGACACTCCTCCCAGTCTAGTGTCATTAGTTCATTCTACCGAATAGAGAGAGAACATTTGAGAAGGCCAACCCACTTAGGTTCTTAACCTTGAATTATCTTCTGTTCCTGCTTTCCCCTTTTCCACTTTACTACAAAAAAAACTTCTTTCCTGCCTTTCCTGCAACTAGTCTAGTCCAGATACAGATTTGCTGTATCCAAGACTGTTTGTAAGCTGCTGAGCCCCCCCCAAGCCTTTCTGTGTTGGAGGGAAGCCTTCTAGCCTATCAGTGGGAGTGGTAAGCACTAGGCAACCTATCTACCACATAAGGAGTGGTTTCTGGCCCAGAAATTGTAGTTGTTTGCCGTTTGAGCAGTTTTTCCATCTCTCTTAACCTTTTGATTTAAAAGCCCTCATTTGGACTTGTTTCCACCCCTTTCCTGTAACTAGTCTAACCCAGATACAGATTTGCTGTATCCAGGACTGTTTGTAAGCTTCTGAGCCCTCCAAGCCTTTCTGTGTTGGAGGGAAGCCTTATAGCTTATCAGTGGGAGTGGTAAGCACTAGGTAGCCTATCTACCACAAGAGGAGTGGGTTCTGGCCCAGAAATTGTAGTTTATTGGCCATTTGGGAAAATTTTCCATCTCTCTCAACTTTCTGGTTTAAAAACACGCTTGTTTCCCACCTTTCCTGTAACTAGTCTAGTCCAGATACAGAATTGCTGTATCCAGGACTGTTTGTAAGCTCCTGAGTGGTGCCAAAGTGTGCTCTTCAATTTGTCCTTTAGATCTACTAGTTATTTCCTCTCCTGAACTTACAGTAGCTTATTAGTCTAGCACTTTATCAGACTTCTTGTAGCAATTATTGTAGCACACAAATGTGCTACCAGCACTAAATGTTCTACAAGGAACCAGATCCAGTACTTATTATCAATGCACACCCATCCAGGGCATCCTGAGGCAATGTAACAACTGCCTCATGTACACCAACAACCCTCTTCTCTTACCTCCCAACACTCAGACTTGTGAGAGATGCACTTATATATCCAAATTGGAAGCCACGCACTCTCCAGCCAAAACCGGAATAGCTGGTCAAGAGGAGAAGGTCAACACTTGCACCACACCACATGGAACACATTGCCCTCCAGAACACACACTAGCACTGCCTTCACATAAAAACACAAACCACACACCCACCTTCATGGTGGTTCTCAATAAAAATCTGCCCAAGCAGCATTGACCTCCAAAAGAGAAACACACCCGACCACCACAACACAACACTAATCACGAGACACATAATTCTCCTAAACAGTGTGCCACTCAAACAAAGCCCCTAAGGCAAAACAACATGTCCAACACACTAGTCATAGGTGACTCGATAGTGAGGCACACTGATGTCCCACTCAGTAGGTTGAATAAGGAGAAAGTAACAGTCAGCTGCCTGCCAGGTGCCAGGATCCATTGCATAACGCATGCACTCAGGTCCCTCAACAGCAGGTACATTGTCATGTACTGCCATTGTACATGTGGGTGTGAATGATCTGAGATGTACCTCCCTGGACTACATGAAAAGAGACATGGAGCAGCTCTCGGATTATGTAGCCCAGATGGGTATTACCCTAGCCCGGAGCGGCATCCTGCCATCACCCAGAATGATACCACAGTACAAGCAGAAAATGATTGAATTCAAAAACTGACTAAGTTTCTGGTGTCATTTTAAGATAATCCAGTTTCTGTCTGCCTGGGATGACGTGACTGACAGACCTCGATGCTTTGCCAGAGATGGCCTGCATCTGTCACCCCTGGGCTTCCAGATACTGGCCAAGTCTCTTGCCACCCCTATAGTACCTTTTTTTAGGTGGTGTTCCAAAGACCAAATTACCACTGTAACAGCTACAAACAAATGCAACCTGAGGGTCATGCTGCTCAACTCTAGAAGTCTAAATCTCAAAATGCACTCTCTTGAAGCACTCCTTAAAATGGAGAACATCAACATTTGTGCTGTAACAGAGACCTGGTTCAAGGCCGCAGAAAGCACCCCTGCACTACCAGGCTATAACTCATTCCACACCTTTTGGCCCCAGAACTTGGACCGAAGCTCCAAAGGTGGTGGTATTTCCATATTCATAAAGGATGCACACACCTCCAGACTTGTAGCCCAACATAAAACATCAGAAATACTTCAGGTGCAGCTAACATCGGGTAAAACAACGATTCAGGTCGTAGCCTGCTATAGGTCCCCAACCATGTCAAGACTCACACTCCACGTTCCTAAGCACCATGGAGAATATTAGGGTCCAACCTAACACACTCATACTGGGCGACTTTAACTACCCCTCCATTAACTGGGAAAACTATTCATATACCAATATACTTGCCTAACGTTTCCTGGAGTTCATTAATTCCAATGCCCTGTACCAGCTCGTTCTTAAACCGACTAGAGGTAGCAAGATCCATGACCTGGTCATTACTAACATGGGTGACCGTTGCTCTACACGAATAGTCAGCTCCTCCCTGGTTAGATCCGACCACAAACTAATCACCTTGGAACCCCCCCCCCCCCCGCAAAGGTAACCACCATGAAAAACTTCTCCAAAGCTAACTTCAGGCTCTTAAAAACAGAGGAGGCTAACTTCATGGCACTCATGCAAATGGAGAATAGTTGTATGACCGCCGAATCATACACCAATGCACTGTATGAACATGTACACAAATGCATGGATCTAGTAATTCCCAATAGAACCAAAACGCACTCCTCCAAAAAAAGGAAGCCAATCTGGTGGTCCCCTGCCATAAACAAACTCTACAACAGAAGGAGGAAATTGATGCGGAATAAGGTGGTCACAAGACTGGAAAAACTCCCTTATCAGTCTCAACAAAAATTTGAGATCCCTCATCAAATCCTCTAAAGCTAGCTATGAAAACAGAATTGCAGCAGATAGTAAAGACAACCACAAGGTCTTCTATAGAAATGTAAAGAATCTCTACGGCATTACCCAGATTTGGTCTGAGCTACTGCACAACGGTACCTCCTATACCGAGCCAACAGATATTGCCAGTGTACTGGCTGACAGATTCAGTGCCAACTTTATCCCCCCCAAGGACCAATCACAATACCAGTAGATTGCCTGGCACCCAGTATTACTACTGCACAGGTTAAAACAGCACTGTCCAAGGGCAAGAATACAGCATCTATGGGACCTGACAATATCTCTGGCTGTGTTCTACATGAACTACAGAGTGAACTGGCACCTCACCTGTGTGCCCTGTTCAATCACAGCCTCTCCTCAGGCTTTGTCCCTACTGAATGGCTCACTGCTATAGTCATCCCTCTCAACAAAGGAGGAGTGACTACAGACCCTGGGAGCTATCGCCCCATTAGCCTGATGAGCCTGATATGCAAAGCTATGGAACGCATCATCATGGACCTAATAAACAAGGATAGAGGGAATCTTCAAACTCTGGATCCCACACAGTTTGGTGTTGTGAAGGATAGATCAAGCCTGCTCAACTTGGTCGACTTCTTTGCGTGGATGAAGGCAAGGTAGTTCATACAGCCTACCTTGGTCTGGCCAAGGCTTTTGATACCATTCCTCATTCAGGAATCATAGAAAACTCACTAAGCTAGGCATCAACCCCTATATCATTAGGTGGGTTGCAAACTGGCTTACAGGTTGAACCCACATTGTGAAAGTAGCTGACTCCAAGTCAGACTGCTGACTAGTCATGAGTGGAGTCCCACAGGGTTTTGTCCTGGGTCCTCTCCTGTTTGGTATCTACTTCTCTGAAGACCAGGGCAACACGAAGGGACTCTGGCTGACAAAGTTCGCAGACAATTGGAAGTTGGGAGCTATTATTAACTCCCTGAGTGATGTTGACATGCTGCAGAATGGCCTCACTGAGACCAACGACTGGTGTCAGAACCATGGCCTTAAGCTCAATACCAAAAAATGTGTTGTCATCCCCTTTGGGAAAAACCCAGTTCCCATGAATTACCACACTGATGGTAGTCCAATGAACACAGAAGGTGTTATAAGAGATCTGCGAACACAGGTTGACAGCATCCTCTCTTTTGATCACCACATTGCCACTGTGGTCAGAAAGTCCTTCTATGTGGCACATCTCATTACTAAGGGTTTTGCATCCAGGAAGAAAGAGGTCATAGTCTCCCTCTACTCTTCCCTCATTAGGCCAGTCATCGAGTACAATGCCACATTTGGCATGTACCTCACTAGACACCTGCAACAACTGGAGAGGCCACAAAGGTACCTCACAAAGAAGATCCTAGACCTTAAACACTTGTCCTATATGGACAGGCTAAAAAAACTCCAACTATTCTCTGCCTCATATTGCCTATTTAGAGGCAATCTCTGCTTGACGTACAAAGCCATGTGTAACCCAGCTCTGTTAGAAATGCTACATCTAAAGAAATCCCAGTCCCTCCGCACCACACCCTCCAGAGACCTTAACCTCATTACCACAATTAACAGAACAAGCTGGAGGGACAGGTGGTTCATAACCCAGAGACTGCCCATGCTATGGAATAGACTTCCCATACATGTCAAGCAGAGCACCTTGCTGATCCTCTTCAAGAGAAATCTTGATGAGTGGATGGGAAACAGAAAATTCACCCCGGGGATAACTCCAGTGGCTCTACTTGACTGGGAACTAAGATCGTGTGGCACTATGCCAGGGAAATCCTATGGCTAGGCTTATAATGTCCCCGGGGTCATTAGCCTAGTACACACCTATGAACCTGTGAATCATTTTGTAAAACAAAGCATACCCTCAATCAGTCTGAAAGTCTTATAATCACCTTATTACCAAATTAATTACTTAACATTTGTATTATTGTGTTTTTTTTTTGTATTGCTTTATATTTCAGCTGTAGTATAATAGTTTTCTGCACTATTTAAAGGAAAGTTGAAAAATATATATTTTTTGTTTCCTAAAATATCAGGACATTTGCAATTTTTTGCAACTTCCCGCTCCCCATACACATACTTGCAGGAAGCAAGTGCCTTATCTGTTATCAGGACTGTTCTGCAACAAAAGGGACAAGACTTTCTAGTGGTTTGAATTTTTTTTTGTCCCCACCCCAGGCATACTTTTCAACCTCTTAGTGCAAGATATCTGGACAAATCATAAAATAATTGGGGACAAAGGCCCCAAAATAGTGACAGATTTTAAATAGTGCTTTTATATACATAGAACGTTGCTAGAATAACAAGATTTGTGTTAGGAAGCATTTTTTCTGAAGGCTATGAAGTTTGAAACTCAAATGTATGCCATTATTTAGGGACATCGATCATTGATGATTTCCCCCAAAAAAACACACGTTATGAGGGAAAGATCAAAAATATGAAGCAAAAATTTGGAGATTTGAGAAATGTATCCTTGTAAATCTTAGACATACTGATTTTTTTCCATAAAGGCAAGAACTGTTTATAGGCGTATACAACATTGATACAATTACAAGGAAATACAATAACTCTATGGGATCCAGTATCGTAATACCTTCTGGTCTTTAAAAAAAAGAAAGAAAGTGGTACTATTTGTGGCCGTCTGTTATAATTTTAATACTAATATATTGAGAAGTATGTTTGCACACACTGAAGAAAGACCGGATAAAAAATGTAATGTTGCGTAAATAAAACCTAATTTGATCGGATTTAACGTACGACCCATATTTATACAAATATCTAATCTCTCCATAAAGGAAAAGGAGAAAGCTGGGTGGATGTGCACGCCTTCCTCATTAAAGATTTAGAAAACCTTCCTCCTATATACGATTTACAACTTTCTGTTTTGAATATTAATAACGTTATCAGGGTGGTAGAGGGACTTATTTCAAAGGTGGACAGGAAGTGCTTGTTTATTTTATAATAACAATTACTGACACCGTTATAGCAGAAGGTTGACATCGGTGTAGGATGTGATTCACCTACTTATTTTCCGGTACTGTTTGTTATTTATTCGATTATCGCGTATATGTAAAGATGTTTCGAGTTTCTCCCTCTTGTGGTTTGTAGGACTGAATCGTGGTCATGAAGTTAGAGGTAAGAAGTTTTGAGCTGATGAGCAGTTTTGCCCTTCCTTCAGACTATTTATGAGCACTTTTTTGCATGGTTAGAGGATGGCAAAAAATGCACTTCACAGAGCTGCAATGTACGAATTCTGGGCGACGGTGGGAACTAGTTTATGTGAAATTAATATCGTTTGTACTTCTAGACCAGAGCAGTAAAAGGCAGTGGCACCTTTTGTTTCTGATTTCTGCACTTTTGTGCTGTTGAGTTTTAAGCAACGTAGACTGTTCATACGTGTAGTGGAAAATATTTCACATGGCTTCAGGATAGATGCTGCTGTACCCTTGTACCCCAGCTTCCAGATGCAAAGAGGCAAACCCCATCCAAACTCTGCCCACGACTGGTTTAGGGAGCGATTGGGAGATGGTGTTTATCTGAAGGGTTACGTTTTAATTGGGGTTTGAGGATTTTAAAATCACCTACATAGTGTGAACCAAATGTTTTGGTGAAGAAGGATTCACAAATAAAAGCAGGGTAAAAACACGGTAAAAGTTTCTCTCTTTTGCATTGTTTTCTGCACTTCACATCACAGGGAAGCGGTATTGTGATTATGTCTTGCTTCCATATGTCATACCTCTAAAATGCTGTGTACATCACTCATTTTGCACTCAAAAAATCCACAGTTCCCACGAAGGATGGAAAACAACACTGTCTGAATAAAATTTTGAAGCATATATTCATACCATTGGGTTGTGCTATATAGTTTCTAAAAAATATAAACATTACTGCATTTGATTCCTTTGTTTTTTAGGTAAATCCTTAATGCCTCTCTGCTGGCCAGCAAGCCCCCTGCTGTCGGTCTTGAACCCATTCATTCCCCATGGTGGCTGTTCCCAATACAAAAGTGAGAGTTGACCAGGACCATCATCCAGACAGCTATAAAGGTGGTTGTGTCCTCAGCTTCTCATGTGTTTTTGAGAGTTTCTCAGGTGTCAAAAAGGATCTATGTAGAAAATAACGCAATAATTTAATACATTCATAACATTCAATAACTATTTACAGTATTTACATTCAACCTGACAAAAAGGATTCAGATAAAAAGCATTTGTCGTTAAATAATAAGTTAATATATAAACTATGATAGTTGGGAAGAGTTTGGTTCCATCTGTAGGGTATTAATCAAATTCAAAACTTTCTTCCATGGACAATTAACAAATGGCTTAGGAAAAGTTCTTAACTCTTTAGTTCTTTTCTCCATTAGTATGCATTTCTTCAGTGATGATAGGAATTCCTCCATTGTGGGTGCTACATTAGATTTCCATCGTCTAGTTCTACATTTTCTGGCTATTGCTAACATTGTCCACAACAAATACAGGTCATCTTTCTTCATATTATTACTATTAACAACCTTCAACCAAAATTAAAGACTTTGTCAAAACAAATATATCAGTATAGATAGCTTGAATAAATTTGTTAATCTCATTCTGATATGGTTTAATATTAGTACAGTCATAAAAAATATGAGACCAGTCAGCATTAGTGGACAAATGACATCTCCAACATAACATGCTGTTTGAAGGGTTCATTTTTGAGCGTTTCTCAGGTGTCAAAAAGGATCTATGTAAAAATTTCCAATGAAAAATCCTCTAAAATTGTGAGTAAGAAGTTAGTTTAACTGAAAATAAAATGTTCATATGAAGGATTGTCAACCTATGATAAAATAATGATGTTTGCTGATGATGTCTTACCTACCTTACTAGAATGTTTTATCTTCCATGGATAATGATACTTGAAAACCTTTAGTTGGGTATTGCCAGTAAGAATCTTTAGGAGCTGTCTTGTAGACAAAGTGTTGTGTACATATGATAATTCATTCTTAACATTGCTATTATTATATAGAATTCCAAAAATCCAGTTTATAATTTTTGGTACAGTTTTGAAGGATGAGTTGTGTATTATTCTACACAGATCCTTAGTGTATGCTGTGATACTCTGAAGAACCAACTAATCATTAGGGGATAGGCCATAGGTTGACAATATACTTTGTGTGTTCAAAGCTTGTTGGCTTTCAATACACTGCAACCAACAAAATGGGTTATTATTTTCCCATAAACCAAAAATCTCTCTATGTGTTTTATCAGGAAAATCCCTTGTAGTAGTAAATGGTGTTAATCTATGCCACAGTTTTATATCTAAATTTGTGTTAATGAATTTTCTAAACACATCAAAAATATTGTTTATTAGTGTTCGTTTAGTTAATTTTGTTATACTATACTGTAAATTTAAACTTAAATAGTGCCATATCTTGTTATTTTTGTCAGTTACCAAAGCATTTTTTGATAAATAATTTTCATTCATTAGTATAATGGAGTGTAACTGTTTCCAATTGGAAGAGTATCTAGGATTTATCCAATTCATCACTATTTTAATTATACATGCCTTTATATAAGTTTCAATCTCTGGGAATTTTAATCCTCCCTTTTCCCAATTTCTGATATGATGAGAATATGCCACTCTATTTCTTTTGGGGTTCCATAAGAATATAATCAGAGCTGAAGTGATTTCTTTAAGGATTTTCTTTCCTGGTGGAAGTATAAGGGCTTGTGAATGTGTGTGTGTGTGTGTGTGTGTGTGTGTGTGTGTGTGTGTGTGTGTGTGTGTGTGTGTGTGTGTGTGTGTGTGTATATATATATATATATATATATATAAAATATTTTAGGTAACAAAACCATTTAATCAGTTGTAACCTATCATCAAATGTTATAAACAAATTATTCCATTTGCTTATTAATGTCTTGTTTAAGTCTATGGCTTTAGCATAGTTAAGTTTTAAGGTTTCCTCTATATTCTTGCCTAGGACTATTCCTAAATAGTATAGAGTTGAAACTTGGTCTCCAATAATATGATTAACTGGAACCTGTATATTATTTTTTTATTTAATAGAAAATATTTTGATTTAGATTTGTTGAAGGAGAGGCCTGAGATTTTTTGGAAAATTGTTGTTAATATATCCACCTCACCTAACACTTCGTTAAGAGTTGGATAAGATAAGTAAGACATCATCAGCAAACATCATTATTTTAGAAATATATTGGTCATATATATTTATACCTCTTATCTTTGGGTTATTACATATTCAAATGGCAAGTATTTTTATGGCCAGAACAAATAGGATAGGGGACATGGGACATCCTTGTCTAGTACCTCTAGTGATTTGGATTGCTTTGGAAGTGTGACCTAATTTGACATATGCTAGATTATTTTCATAGATTTTCTTTATCATTGTTATAAAAAAAGGGAAAATCAAATAAGTGTAAGACTTTAAATAAATAACCCCAATTTAAGTAGTCAAAGGCCGTTTGAATATCTAGACCTATTATCAATATTATCAATGCTTCATGGTTTCCTCTATTGAGGTAATCTATCAGAGTTAATACTCTTTTAATATTATCCTGTGTATGCCTGTTATGTATGAAACTAGTTTGGTCTTCATTAATTATTTTAGATATGGGTATTTTCAATCTATTGACCATAATTGACATAAATAGTTTATAATCATTTATTCAACAAAGAAATTGGTCTATATGAGTTGGCAATGATTAGGGTCTTTATTCTCTTTTAATATAGAGGAAATTAGAGAAGCTCTCCAAGAAGGAGGAGTATTTGGTAATGTTTGAACTTCAAGAAAGTTTTTATGTAGGAGAGAGATTATAGAAGAAGGGAACATTCTATAAATTTCGATAATTAAGCCATCTATTCCAGGTGCTTTATTAGACTTACTTCCTTTAATCCCATCTATAATTTCCTTTTGAGAAACAGGTTTAATTTCCTCAGGAATTCTTGTTATGTTGGGGACTATATTCTCTAACTTCTCACATTCATTTGTACTTATTTTATTTTTATGATGCTCTGCATAATGATAATTAAAAGCCTCCAGAATGTCCCCTATGTTCAAGACTTTTTTCATTTTCTCTTCACAAAAGATGCTATCAATGTTACTAATTTTTGATTGTATATTAACTTTCATAGATAGGTTATGAAGATGCTTAGGAGAGGTAGCATAAGAATTTCATTTTAGTTTTTCCATAGCTAAATTAGTTTTATGGGATAATTTTCTGAAGGGTATGAAACTCAAATATCTGTCATTATTTTCTTATTTCGGTCTTTAATGATTTGCCACTAATTTGCCAGAAAGCCACAATTTTATGAAAAATGGACCAAATATATAAGGCAAAAATCTGGAGATTCTGCAGAAATCTGTACAGTTGAGAGGTATGGTATCTAGTATCATCTGGAATGCCAACATGGGTCCTCAATTAACAGCAAGGGATTATTACTCCCTTCCTGTGCATGTGTATATTTCCACCCAAATTTCTATGAAGGCTACCATCAGTGGTTTGGTAATACCAAGCCCATGTCCACTGGTCTTCTACATTTTGTTGCCTGTAAGCCATCACTTACTGGTGGCAGAATGGCAGGCTAGAACTACCCCTGTCCACCAAAGATGGACAAGTCATCATTGACCATTCTGTCTCTCCTCTCTCCAGTCTTCTCCAATGCCCAATCTGCCACTTGAAGGGAGTACCCCAAAATGAGCTACTCACCCCAGTCCTCTTACAGAGTTTACTCATAAATACACTTCTACCACCTCTAACTTTAGCTTACCTGCTAACCTCCTATGAACACCCATTATATCCTCACCTTCTCTACCTCAATAAGCTATCTACCTCTCCTTCTCTACCTATTTTCACTAACCATGTTAACATAACATTTACACCCAGCTGTCTACTAGCAAAATACCATAGGATAGCCCACATTAGATATGACTCTCCCAATCCCAGAAAATCTCTAACTCTATATAGTAAATTCCCAAATCCTAGACTTCAAACACTACTCTTCTCTTTAAAAGATGGAGACATTCACCCAAATCCAGGCCCAGCAACTGCTACTACCAATCAACTCCTCAACCCCAACCCCTCTACTATCCATTCCCTTATCAAACCACCTAACTCACTCTTATTAGCTCACCTCAACATACGTAGCATTAATAACAAAGTTGCACAACTCCATGCTCTCTTAGAAGACTACTCCTTTGACATTCTTTGTTTAACATAAACTTGGTTAAAACCTGTAACTAAAGACAGTGAAGTCATCCCACCCGGTTATAATATTTTCGACTTGAACGTGCAACCAAAAAGGGTGGTGGTGTAGCTATTCTATTTAAATGTGGGTTACAGATTACTACCTACGACTATAAATCACCTCAAGACTCCAATGCTGAAATTCTTATTACCAAGCTTCAACTTAACACATTCAAATCCATCTATGTTATCTGTATCTATCTTCCTCCTGGCATTAACATTGCCACCATACAAAATATCCTTTGTTGGTTATCCCAAAATTTACCCCAAGAAACCATAATCCTAGGTGATTTTAACATTGATTGGAAGTGTTGTAGCAGTAGCCACCCTACCAGCCATATTAACCTTTTTGGTTTTTCTCAAACCATTACCTCCCCTTCCGGGATAAACAAGCCTAATAAGAAAGTACATTAGATTGGATTCTCATAAATAATCATCCCCAGACATATGAAGTTGGAGCCCTCCCTGATGATGTAAGTGACCACTCACTAACCTACGTCATCAGGCTTAAATCCAGTCTACCTAATTCAACCATATCTAGGACAATTAGAACCAAGAAAAACTTCAACCCTGATCTATTCCAGAGAGAACTAAGAGCATGTAACTGGTCTCCCTTAAAATACCTCATGCTGGGGGAAGCTGTTAATTACTTTAATTCTAACTTCCTAGCCATACTAGACCACCATGCACCAACCCAATCTATTAGAATGAGAACTAAATCTGCCCCATGGCTTTCAAAAGAAACCAGGCAAAAAATCCATCTCGGAAATAAATACTGGAATAAATCTCGTTTAACTAAAATCCCAGTAGACCAACAAAACTTCAGACAGCTGAGAAATGAAACTAAAAAAGCTATACTGTCTGACAAAAGAAACTACTACCTACAATTCCAGCAGACTCACCATAATAAACCACAAAAGTTATGGGCGAGTATTAGTCAATTATTACACCCAGGTCAATCCATCGCACCAAACCCACAAGGCACAGACCAGGAGAATCCCAAGCAGACTGCTAATGCCTTTAATACCTTTTTTACTGAGGCCATTCAAACTCTTACCAGTCAGTTATCTACTCAGAACTTAACTATATCCAACTCTACCTCTAACTCATCCCCTCATTTCTCTTCCAACCAGTCCCAACAACATCTATTCTTACCCTTATCCAAAAACTGAAACCATGCACTCCTTCAGCAGACCAACTACCCACTGAATATCTACAAAAGGCAGCCAAATCCATCGTCTATCCCATTTCCATTTTCCAATCTCTGAACCACAAAAAAAACAAACCAGATAAATGCAGTAGAACCAGCAGAGGTTAATTTATCCATGGGGTAAGGGCTGGATACATGTCAATTACACTAGGAACGCCCAAACCCACCGGGAATTGAGGTAGTTAGAATTTGACGTTTACTGCTTTGAGCGTGCATAAATACAAGATACATGATTTCTCATTGGTTAACACAAAACTAAAACTTTTACGTAGAACAGGGCAAATCAGAGACAGTTGAGAGCTATGTCAAAATAAATAAATCAAATAACACTGTTTCTTTATGATATTTTATGACGCATAAAAGACAGCAATTACAGTTTCTCTAAAATCTCACGCCATCAGTAGTTACGTTTTTGAAAAGTCTCTGGAATGCCGGTAAGGTTCTTGGTTGCTTAGTAACTAAAGACGCTCTTGACAATGTCGAACTTGTGACAAACTGGAAGACGCGACTATTGCTGTGTTGCATGAGCCGAAATGGAAGTAGAAGTTGTGTTTTAAAAGCAGCGGTGTGTTGTGCAAACTGAATCAAAAGTACCGCGAACGGCACTTAGAAACAACTGTGGACAATAGGTGATGTACTTTATTCTGAAGAAGTCAGGTGACGGAGCTGATGAAGGCGCTCAATAAATGGTTGGATATTACTTTGGTTGGCATGGACTCTGCTGGTTCTACTCCATTTTCATTCTCATCAAAAGAACCATCAGTGAAGGGCACATCCCCTAAAATCTGGAAAGTATCCCATATTATCCCTCTTCACAAGGGTGGGAACTCTACTGAACTCTCCAATTACCGTCCCATAGCCCTACTTTCTCCCTTAGCAAAGGTCATGGAAAAATGCATCCACAGACAATTGCTAGACCACCTAATCCAAAATAATTTGCTTTTAAACTCTCAACATAGTTTCAGACCTTCGCACAGCACTACTACTGCCCTCCTTTCCTTTACTGATTGTATTAACAAAAACCGTAACCTCAATATGCTTTCCTCTGCACTGTTTATAGATCTGTCTAAGGCATTCGATATGGTAAATCACCAGATACTTATAAATATCCTCAAATCCCTGTCACTAGATGCACTAGCTATAAAATGGTTCCAGTCCTACTTAGATAACCGACAACAGGCTGTACTTTGGCATAACATTCTATCTACCCATCTGCCTGTTAACATTGGTGTTCCTCAAGGGTCCATATTAGGACCTCTCCTGTTTTCTATATCTATCAACAACCTTCACCTAGCAATCCCCCAAGCTACATGCATACAATATGCAGATGATTCCACACTTATATGCTCAGTCACATCTATATCTGTACTTCACTCCCTTACCCAAAATGTGTTTAACACAGTTGAACAATGGTTTACATAGCGCTGTCTCCTTCTGAACCCCCAAAAAACTAAACTCCTCCTTTTTACTCCTACTTGTAAGTCCCCTCAATAGACTTCACAGTGACATCCAGAAGTGGCACACTCATATCCCCAGCTCCAACTACCAAACTACTAGGTATCACCATAGATAACAATCGTAACTTCGACACCCATATTAACAATACTCTAAAATCTGTTAATAGAAAACTAGGCTCTCTCTACAGGATCAAACCCTTCCTCTCTCCTGCAGCTAGAATAACTATTGCTCACACCCATCTAATTTCTACTCTCCTCTATGCCTCAGTCATATATACTAATCTCTCTTAAAAACAACCTTAATAAAATGGAAAACTCCTACAATAGCATAGCCAGATTTGCTACAGGTAACCCTTTCAGACCCCACCACTGTTTCAGTCTAAAGCAGCTTGGATGGCTTGAATTACAAAATCAGCTTAAATTCCACCAACTGACCATTGCCCATAAAACCCTTTACCAACCTACCAATACCCCTATACTATCTACACTCATTACCCCCTACAACAATTTAAAGACCTTACGATCATCACATAAACGTCTTGTAAATATTTGTAAATCAAACAACAAGGCTGGGGACTGTCTTTTCTCTAATACTGTTGGAAAATCCTGGAACCTTCTTCCTAATGAACTTTCCTCTCTTCCTCTATATCACTCTTTAAAACCAAATTGAAACTTTTCCTCAGAACACACTGGTTGTGCCCCTGTACTAAACCTGACTGATCAACTAGCTCTTCTTACTTGGTTCAACCTACCCTCATCTTCTCAGTAATCAAGTTCCTTTTCTTAATAACAACTTACCTTGTCCTTCTATACTATTACTTACATCTTCAGAATCTCATTAAGGAGACTACTTTTACTAATATATTGTATAATTTCAGCTCCTACTTTTTCTTTATGACTACTTGTATACTAATATATTGTATAATTCAGCTGCCATCTTTTTCTTTATGATGTATTGCAACTACATTTTGTATTGTACTAATTGTATCTGTATATTTTGCACTATGTTATGAGCGAATGACCTCTTTGATTATTCTCTGTACTGCACCTGCAATGTTCATTGTATATATTAATTTTTGTATATGTGATTTTGTTTGTTTCCTTGGAGCTTATCTCCCCGGGCCTCTACTGAAAATGGACATATATCCAGTTAGACAAGCCTGGTCAACAAATGTAAAATAAATAAGTAAAATCCATCAGTCCACGTCTTTTTACATGGGCATGTGACCCATCATGTAACTATTAGACAGATTGCTGTTCTACAAGAACAGACTACAGGATAAACCCTGAAGCTGTGTAACCCATATGATGCTTCTACATAAAAGAGCGTCTAAGAGTGTAGTCATGAAGTTACCCATTCCAGATTATACTGCTTTATAAAGGAGGGTTGTAGAATGAACCATGCAGATATTGGTCCCCATGGTGCTGCTGCATAGGGGAAGGACAAATACTGGTCCAGTGGTGCTGCTGCATAAAGGAGGGTCACCAGGGTGACCTATGCAGTTACCTGTGTCACATGGTGTTATGTAAAAGATGACCCTGGGATAAGCCATGCAGTTATCTGACAACACTGCTACATCATAGAGTGCCATGAAGGTGAACCGTGAAGCTACCTGCTGTGTACTGTGGTGTTACACAGATGGACTGTTGAGGGTTGATCTTGAAGTTGTCTGTCCCATGTGATATTTTATGAGGAAAAGGCATGATGGTAGAACATGAATTTTATTGTCTCGTGCTCCTGAAGAAGCAAGGGCCCTAGCAGTGCACCATGCAATTACCCATCCCATATTGGTCTGATACTCTTGGGATGAACCATAGGCTTGTCTGTAGTTTGTAGTGTTGCTCCATAAACAGAAGAGCCCCAGTAGTGATCTGGACAGTTGCCTGCCCCACTTCTACAGCAAAATTGGGAAGGGTCTCAGAGTTGAATCATCCAGTAACCTATTTCGAATTTTACTATTACAGCTTAAGGGAGGGCCCGGGAGGTGATCCATGTAGGTATCTGTCCCACTTTATTATGTTACGTAAGACAGGGCTGTAGGGTGAACTTTGCCATTTAATCTCCTACGCTTATATGTAATGGATGGTTTTAGTTTTACGGATGGACCGCACAACTGTCTGTTCCACTTGATGTAGTTCTTTAAGGGAAGGCTACAGGGATGCATCATACATTTACATCTCCCCCATTGTACTGCTTAATAAGAGAAGGCAGCAGGGTTGACCCATGCATTTACTTGCCCCAAATGGGGCTGCTACATTGCTACATGGGGAATGACTCCTGGGATGAGCTGTACATGTAAGAGCCTCAGAGGTTTATATGTACTCTGAGGAAGCTTTGGCAGTGTTCCTGAAGGGTAGGCTGGTATACTGTGATGCATGTAGACTTTAGGAGGGGTGAGTAAAATGCTGCACAGAACCGTGAGTCCATTGTGACATTCTGTGCGACTTCATCAGAGAGCAGTACAACTGGAACTACAGCATGTCTGTTTTGTCATTTAAATAGCACTGTTGATATGATAAAACTTTGCTGCTTTCTTTAGTTGTTGCAGTTTGTTTTAGCTGCTAACACTTAGATTTCAAGTAGCAAATGACAGTTGCTGTTACTGTTCAGAACCGTTTTTCATTCTTTATATACTGTCTTCTACTGACTGAATATTAATACAGAATATATTCACACCCATTTTACTAGTTCTTATCTATGTGAAATTACCTTTGCTTGTCATATTTTCTTATATTGTTTATCAGCTGCATAGATGATGCATGATAGTACTTGATTGCTGAGTTTTATTATGACTCAGCACAGCTCTTCGTGGTCCTGCAGAGTGGTGCAAGATACCAGATAAAGTATTTTTTCTCTGCCTTTTCATTAGCGACTGCTTATTCTCACCAAAATGCGAGTTTCTAACTGCTCTACTACATTTACAAGCTTGTTATTGCATTTTTACTGTACCTGCACTTTAAAAGTTGTTTTTGTGTTAATTTAACTGTTTAGGTTGCCCACTCAAGTGCGCTAGCCTGTGTAAAGCATTTACAGTGTTTTCCTGTTAATTTCTGCTACTGTTTCTGTAAAAAAAGGAAAAAAACAAACAAAAAAAATATCCTTGTTTCCCGCCTTTTCTGAGCTAGAATAGTCCAGATTTCAGGTTTTACTGAATTCTGGGCTTTGGTATAAGTTCCTGTGTTGCCCATATCCTTACGTGGATAGGAGGAAGCTTCTCTGTTCACCAGTGAGAGTGGGGAGCTTTGAGCAGTCTATCTGTCTCTGGAGGAGTGGTCTTAGCCCAGAAACTAGTATATTATTGGCCGTTTTGGGCTAATTCCTAGCTCTTTCAAGTTCCCTGCCTTAAAACCCGCTTTTACATGGTTTTGCGCTTGTTTCCGACTCAGCACAGCTCCTCCTGGTCCTGCGGAGTGATACAAGCAGCAGAGAGATGAAAAAGAGTGACTTTTACCAGATAAAGTATTTTTTCTTAGCCTTTTCATTAGCGACTGCTTCTCGCCAAAAAGCGAGTTTCTAACTGCTCTACTACCTTTTAAAAACTTGTTATTGCATGTTTTACTGTACCTGCACTTTAAAAGTTGTTTTTGTGTTACTTTAACTGTGTAGGCTGCCCACTCAAGTGTGCTAGCCTGTGTAAAGCATTTACAGTGTTTTCATGTTAATTTCTGCTACTGTTTCTGCAAAAACAGAAAAAAAAAATCCTTGTTTTCCACCTTTTCTGAGCTAGAATAGTCCAGATTTCAAGTTTTGCTGAATTCTGGGCTTTGGTATAAGTTCCTGTGTTGCCCATATCCTTACTTGGTTAGGAGGAAGCTTCTCTGTTCACCTGTGAGAGTGGCTTTGAGCAGCCTATCTGTCCCCGGAGGAGTGGTCTCAGCCCAGAAACTAGTAGATTATTGGTCGTTTTGGGCTAATTCCTAGCTCTTTCAAAACCCGCTTTTGCACGATTTTGCGCATAGTGCAACATCGTGCAACATAGCGCAGCGTCGTTTTAACATTTTTAAACTTTACCCGGCTCCACAAAGTGTGCTCTTCAAATTTTCCCATAGAACTACTTAAACTCTCAAGGAAAGCACTCTACTTTCTTCTTACAGTCCAACACTTACTCTAACTTCTCAGTAAATCTTTGGAACTACTCATACTCTCCAGGAAAGCTCTCTACTTTTCTCTTACAGTCCAGCACTTGCCCTAGCTTCATAGTAAATGCAAATAAACTACTAGCACTTACCCCCTCATACAAAACAGTAGTAATAAACTCCGGATTCTCCCATTAACCAATATTTAGAACTCTCCAGGCATGTCCAAAGTGCAGTTTCAGTCATACTCTCCAGTCCAGCTGGTGAACCTGGGAATCCTGAGGCAATGTTACAATTGCCTCATGTACACAGGCAACTCCCTCCTCCTACCATCAGCCTCTAATGTATGCGAGAGATGCAACTATACAGCCAAACTGGAGGCTAACCTCTCTCAAACCAAGACTGGTACTGCCAGTCATGAGGAGAAGGTAAACACAAGCACCCCAAAACCAATCACACATAGACTAATCACACCTGAAAACATGACACACAAACCCACAAAGACATACTCGGAGGCTCTAAATAAAAACTTGCCAAAACAGCAGAGACCTCCAAAGCAGGCACACAAGCACTCACTACCCAACATTAACCATACACATACCCCACATAGACAGTGTGCCACACAGTCCCAACCCTTAAGGCCAAATGACACCCCTAATACACTAGTAATACGTGACTCTATCGTCAGGCACACTGACGTCCCACTCACCAGACTGAACAAGGAGAAGGTCACTGTAAATTGCCTGTCAGGTGCCAGGATCAGCCACATAACTCAAGCACTCAGGTCACTACACAGCAAGTACAAATACGACTCTTTGTCATTGTCCATGCTGGTGTAAACAACTTGAGATGTACCTCCCTGGACTACATGAAAAGAGACATAGAGGAGCTCTCTATTCATGTAGCCCAGGCCGGTATGACCCTGACCCTGAGTAGCATCCTGCCCTCACCTAGAATGATGCAACAGTATAGAGACAACATAATTGACTTCAACAATTGGCTAAGCTACTGGTGTCATTCATAGGGGATCCAGTGTCTGTCAGCCTGGGACGACATGCTAGACAAGCCACATTGCTTCGCCAGAGATGGCTTGCACTTGTCACCCCCTTGGCTTTCGAATACTGGCCAAGGCTCTTGCCACCCCCATAGTGCCTTTTTTAGGCAAGGCTCAAAAGACAAACCCACCTCCTTAGACAATACAAAGAATAAAAAAACTAAGGGTAATGCTACTCAACGCCAGAAGTCTAAACTTAAAGATGCACGCTCTCGAGGCACTCCTCAGTATGGAGCAAATTGATATCTATGCAGAGACAGAAACCTGGTTCAAGGCTCCAGAGAGCACCCCAGCATTACCAGGATTCAACTCAGATCATACTTTTCGGCCACAAAACTTGGACAATAGCACCAAGGGAGGGGGGTGTATCCATCTTCATCAAGACACCCACATCTCCAGATTAGTGGCATTGCATGAATCATCGGAAGCAATTCATGTGCAACTAACAGTGGGCAAAACTGTCTTCCAAGTCATATCCTGCTATAGATCACCCTCTCTGTCTCAAGACCCACACTCAGCCTTCCTGAGAACACTAGAGAATATGAAGATCCTACCAAACACCATAATATTGGGGGACTTCAACTACCCAAACATCGACTGGGTAAACTAC
Organism: Protopterus annectens; assembly: GCF_019279795.1. NCBI lineage: Eukaryota > Metazoa > Chordata > Ceratodontiformes > Protopteridae > Protopterus > Protopterus annectens. Next base: position 717,579,966 of record NC_056732.1, on the reverse strand, counting down.
TCGAGTCCAAACTCATTTGCCCAATGGTTTCTAGAATTCATCAACTCAAATGCTATTGGACAACTAGTCACTGTTCCTACAAGAGGGGAAAATACATTAGACCTAGTCATTACAAACATAGGGGATCAATGTTCCACACTGGAGATAAATCCCTCGTGGTGAGATCGGACCAGAAACTGATCACAATGGACATCCACATCCCAACCCCACTCCCTGCCAAGGAAACCACAGTGAAAAACCTCTCGTAAACAAATTCACTCTCCTCAAGACAGAAGTAGGAAGCTTCAAAGCCCCTGAGAAATTGGAAAATGTTATCCAAACCACAGAATCCTATACAAATGCACTCTATATGCACCTACAGGAATGCATAGATCGTGCCATCCCAAGTAAAACCAAGGCTCACTCCTCCAAAAATAGGAGATCAGTCTGGTGGACCCCAGCCATAAACAAGCTATACAACAAAAGGAGGAGACTACTACATGACAGGGCCAAAACCCTAAAAGGGAAGGCATCCCTGATCATTATTAGCAAGAAACTTCACTCCACCATAAAAGCCTCAAAGGCAAACTTTGAAAGAAAAATTGCCAAAGACTCCAAAGGTAATCACAAGACATTCTTCAGTTACATCAGGAACCTGGGTGGAAACACCCAGATCTGCTCAGAGCTAGTACAAAACAGAACAAAATACACAGAACCGACTGACATTGCCAACATTCTGACTGACAGGTTCAGTGCAAATCCCCCCCCCCCTCCCCCTAAAACGGCCTGCATCTATCCCAGATGAATGTAGTCTCACAGATATCTCAGTCACACAGGTCAAAGCAGCCCTCTCCAAAGCTAAAAACACAGCGTCTATGGGACCGGATGGAATACCGGTTTGTGTCCTGCACGAGCTCCAGGAAGAACTAAACCCCCACTTAAATTCACTATTCCAACTCAGCCTTAAAACAGGTTATGTACCCAAGGAATGGCGTACAGCAACAGTAATCCCTGTCCACAAGGATGGCCTCACAACAGATCCTGGGAACTATCGCCCCATAAATCTGACCAGCCTAATTTGCAAAGCTGTGGAGCGTATCATTATGGATTTCATAAACAAAGACATCGGGAACCTCCAGACACTGGACCCTACCCAGTTAGCTTTTGTTAAAGGCCGATTCTGCCTCCTAAACCTGGTTGTCTTTTTTGAAACAGTCACCAAAGGCATAGATGAGGGTAAGGCAGTCCACACTGCCTATCTGGACCTTGCTAAGGCTTTCGACACAATACCTCACTCTGGAATCATAAACAAACTAACCAGCTTAAACATCAACCCATATGTCACAAGATGGGTTGCAAACTGACTTACAGATAGAACACATGTGGTCAGGGTTGGAAGTGCCATGTCCGACTCTAAACCTGTTAAAAGTGGAGTCCCACAGGGCTCAGTCCTGGGGGCCCTCTTGTTCGGTATATACGTCTCTGAAGTACAGGTGAGCACAAAAAGACTGTGGCTTACCACATTCACTGATGGTTGCAAACTAGGAGCCATAATAGACTCCCCAGCCGACACAAGCATTCTCCAAAAGGGTCTTACGGAGACAGATGCCTGGTGTCAGAGCCATGGCCTCAAGCTTAACGCCAAAAAATGCATAGTCATCCCTTTTGGGAAAAACAAGGTGCCCACTAATTACCACATAGGAGGTAACCCACTAAGTAGAGAAGAAGTAATTAGGGATTTGGGGACCCAGGTTGATAGTAACCTCTCCTTTGACAATCACATTGCCAAAATAGTCAGAAAATCCTTCTATATTGCCCATCTTATAACTAAAGGGTTCTTGTCTAGATCTAGAGAGGTCATTGTGCCCCTATACTCCTCACTCATCAGACCCATAATTGAGTACAATGCCCCATTTGGGATGTACCTTGCCCGGCACCTGCAGCGGCTGGAGAGACCCCTAAAGTTCCTTACCAAAAGGTTCATGGGCCTCAAACAGTTGCCCTATGCAACTAGGCTAAAGAAACTACAGCTCTACTCAGTTGCTTACCGCCTGCTCAGAGACGACCTCTGCCTGACTTACAAGGCCATGTCCAACCTAGAATGAATGAATATGCTCCACCTTGAAAAAAACAAATCCATTAGAACCACACGCTCCTCGGACTTGAACCTCAGCACAGCAATAAATAGGACATGCTGGAGGGATAGATTCATAACCCAAAGGCTTCCCGCGCTCTGGAATAAAATCCCAATTCACGTAAGACAAAGACCCTCGCTTTCCCTCTTCAAGAGAAATCTTGATGAGTGGATGGGAAACCGTAAGTTTGCGCCTGGGATCACTCCAGTGGCACTACTGGACAGAGGCTCTAGAAGTTAAATTATAAGGGTGGAGAGAGCCAAACATATTTTTGGCTAGGCTTATAAATGCCCTAGGGCAGATAGCCTAGTATAAACCTATGAACCTATGTGCCGGTAACTAAGGTTTTGGTCAAAAGGGGTCCAAGAACCACTCCACTCTACCTAGATAGCAAACAACTAATTAAATAACACAAAAATATCTTGAGCCAAATACAGCATGCAGTAAAGGTTGCTTTTGACCACTCATGATTCATGATGCCAGACCTGGGTCAATCTACAGTCAAGTCTGACGTACAATCTGGTGGTACATGCTAGGCACATGTAAAGAAAGGAGCACATTGGGGAAGCCTTGATGGATCCCTGCAGTTGTTTATACTTGGTGAGGCTAATTACTGAGCTTAATCTTTTGATTGTCTATCTTTGCTTGCTTCTTCTGCTACACAAGGAGTCCTTTCTTAGCGTGTGACTATACCGGGAAGAGAAATTCCTCCTGCTGCTAGACAGTTGATTACTACAAGGTTGTGAGTCTGGTATAACACACCTTCCACATCCCATTGTATCTGTACTTACTTGCTAGTATATAAATTTTTTCTATACTGGTTGCTTCTCCCACTTACCTTACCATTATCTTTCTTAGTATGTTCACATTGCACGTTTATGTCCTCAGTCTTTTGCCTGTCTCCCTACATTTAAAAAACACCCTCCATCACTAACTTACTGTCTTTTTCTTTTCCTTTTATTATTAGTTCTTATAAACTGGCACCATCTAATCTCTTTTCAGAGACTACAGACTTTTTAAAAACTAATATCCATGTTTCTTTCCACCTAGTTTACAACAGTACTCAACAAATAATCTACATAATCCAGCCACAAGTCCGAACAGTTAAATTAGTTAATCACTTCTCAGCACAACATCGGTTCCAGTTTCACTAGCAGATTTAAACTCTAGAGCACCAGAGCTAGCAGACATTCCCCCATATAGAAAAGCATATTTCATTGGTAATTACTTGTACATGGAAACCTCTAAACAAACCCTCATTGATTGATGTCATCCAGGCTTCAAGGAGCATTAACAAAGTAGCATTCACTGAATTCAGACTCGATCTTTCAAACTTGTTTCCTAATGCACTAGACCAGAAATACCATTCCTACCATAACTGTAGACATGGAAACCATATTGGTGTTAATGTAATTTTACTTTTTTCCCCAAAGTTATGAATTTCTTCTGTCTACGTTATCCCCCATTAGTTTGCCCAATGATTCAAACTGCGTTATGTATGAACGTCTTGTAGGAAATCATCTTAAATGTAGAATTGGTGCTGTTTATATTCTGCATTTATTTCATTTTGTTAAATGTGTTGGTCCAAGGACCATTTTCAGCCCCGACCTGAGCCAAATAGACAGTAACAGTGGGGTTATTCAGAAAAAATCTTAATGCCACAGTGCAGTGTAAACAGTGTTGTGAATTTTGGGCATTACAGCTCAACACTGATTAGGCATGCATGAGTGCCAGTATAACAACATTATGCCGGGGATAGGGCTATGTAATGAAATGTCACATCTGTGGTAACAGCAGTAACTGTGCTGCTGGAATGACCATGCAATGTGAGGTTATGAGACAAGGGAAAGCATCGGGCAGGTGGAATTCCTGATACTATGCATATTCATACATACATGCTAAAAGCATTCCATAGATGTGACATAGGCAACATAGCAAAGAACTGAATCGTTTCATCATATAAATAGGAAAAATGAGGTGATAGTACAGTCAGAAAATGGAACTAGCAAGCAGAAGGACAACAAGAAGGGAGTATAGGTTGGGTTGGGATAGGGATATACTTTTTGATGGTACACGTGTTTCTTTTCCATTTTATGAAGAAGATTAGAGGGGGAGGTAGCAAGAGGAAGGTGTGGGTAGGAAGGAGGTTATAGATAAAAGAAGCAAGGGCAGACAAACAGTACAACACAAAGACTGATAGGGGAGGTGTGACACATGGGTGCACAACACTGGAGAGCTGTGGTTTGTCAGAAGGAGGACAGTGGATGATGGGGAGGATTAGACTACAAAGAGAGGATGGCAAGTGACACAGGAATGGAGAACACAATGATAGGAGAATTGGGAGGGATATGGATGGCCTTCCTGGCCAGTCCATAGAGGAATTTGCCCAGATGTCAGTCACTTCCGTGGCTGTCATCCTGAGCTGTTTTTGCCTGTGGTGACCAATGGAAAGGCAGTCAATGTGATTCAGTCAGCGACACAAAGGGATGTTTCAGGGAGCGATTGCTTGCCTCCAGCTGCTGTTCCACTGTTGTCCTCCTCAGTGAAAGCACTACCTGTCTGGTGACCCAGGAGGACCCCTCAGTATCACCTTTGGATGAGGAGCCTTCACTTCCCCCAGAGGGGAGCCACCAAGGCTGCCAGTGAGCTCTCCAGATCACCTTTCACAGGGAGTCCATTAGCATGCAGATATGTAGACCTGGAGACTTTTGGGGACCCAGTGGTAAGCATAGTGACTGGTGTAAACATTAGTGGCTTGCTCTTCATCACATATCTCTGCTGATCCTGTAGAATGATTAGAAAAAAAAAAGTGAAAGAAAAAAAAAAAGAGAGAAGCAAATATAACGTTACTACATGTGTATTACACCTCATTAAAATAGTGTAGACCAGGCAACACTACACTACACTTAACTGCTGCTTGCAGAGGCTGTCGCTCCACCAATGACAAGTCATTCTTTTTGGCATATTTATCGTCAGCCTCTGGAAAACATAAAACGGACAGTAATGGGCATAATATATCTTGTACAACAAAAGCAATCACAGTTACAGGTGACAATGTATAGTGCCAAACCAAGTACAGAATGCTTACAATATTAAGGTGTCCCTCTTTTCCTAATGTCCTTGCCGCAATGGCAATGAAGGTCTTGATGACTCCTGTACAGGTTGTTTGTGCCTGTACTGCACACTAGAGTGGGTGAAGCCAGAATCATCATTGATAGCCCTGGCAAGCTGGTGCCAGGCCTCAGTTTTATAGATGGGACCCTCATATGCTCCCAGGAGGTGCTTCCTATTGGTCCCTATGCTGCAGGTTTAGTAAGATTTTGCACTCCTTGCTTCAACATGAGGGAGTTTTGTTGAACTATACACCTGAAAATGCCTTTTCCACTCTTTAGAGCTAAAGTTCACAGATGACTGCAAGCTGGGAGCCATTATTAACTCCCCAAGTGATGCAGACATCCAACAGAAAGGCCTCACTGAGACCAATGAGTGGTGTCGAAACCATGGCCTTAATCTTAACGCCAAAAAATGCGTCGTCATCAACTTTGGTAAAAACACTCATTACCACATCGATGAGAGCCCACTGAACACTGAAGGCATTATAAGAGATTTGGGGACGCAGGTTGACAGCAGCCTCTCCTTCGACCACCACATTGCCACTGTGGTTAGAAAGTCCTTCTATGTGCCACATTTCATTACCAAGGGTTTTGCATCCAGGAAGAAATAGGTCATCATCTCTCTCTCTCTCTCCTCTTCCCTTGTTAGACCAATCATTAAGTATAATGCCCCACTTGGCATGTACTTCACTAGACAACTGCAGCAGCTGGAGAGGCCACAGAAGTACCTCAAGAAAAGGATCCTAGGCATTAAACACATGTCCTAGGACAGCCTCAAAAAGACTCCAGCTATTCTCTTTCTCATATCTCCTACTTGGAGGCAATCTCTGCTTGACTTGCAAAGTCATGTCTGACCCAGCTCTGTTAGAAATGCTACATCTAAATAAATCGCAATCCCTCCACACCACACGCTCCTGAGACCTCAACCTCTTTACCACAATCAACAGAACATGCTGGAGGGACAGATTCCTCACCCAGAGACTGCCCATGCTCTGGAATAGACTTCCCATACATGTCAAGCAGAGGACCCCGCTATTCCTGTTCAAGAGAAATCTTGATGAGTGGATGGGTAATAGAAGGTTCACCCCAGGGATCACTCCAGTGGCTCTGTTTGGTGGAGGCACTAGGAACTAATGTCGGGCAGCACAAAGCCAGGGCACTTCTATGGACTAGGCTTGTAAAGGCTCCAGGGTCATTAGCCTAGTACACACCTATGACCTAGGTGAAAAATGATAACCCATTATGTATGGAGATGTGAACTGGATTGCACATTATGTGCATCACCGGGCATTATGGTAGTGTGATGCAGAGGCTAGTGTGGGTGTTGGCAGTAATTTTTCAAAGTGGCTGGTCATACATGCAGACACTCGACACTCTGTGCCTGGAATGGGCAGATAGAAGCATAATAGTACTGACTGTGGTTGGTGTCACATGTAAGAAGTGCGATTCTGAGACTAATCACTTAATTAGTATAATAACTGGGGTAAAGTTTCTGCTTTAGAGCAATGAACAACTTGGCCCCAAGTTTTAGGAGACCACACTGTGGAGAGCAAATTAGAGAATCACAATATAGTGGATAACAGTGTACTTGCATATAATTAAATTGAAAGCATACAAGACTGCTAGCAATAGACCTCAGAACTGCTGTGACCTCAAAGAGTGCATGGATGCAACAGAAAAAGCAACAGAAAAAGTAACTGCGTAGAGGAGTGTGTGAGTAACACAACATAGGACATGGTGATGGGAGGCTCAGCTTCACAGAGCACAAAGAACAAGACAAGCTGTATTCTTGCATGTGGAGGTTCAGCCTAATAAGACACAGGGGATAGGGGAGGACAAGTGCAGTTCTACTGGAGGAGGCAAACGTGACAGGCATACCTCTAAACCTCTTAGCATAAGAAATCTAGATAAAGCCTGATGTAATGGGGGGGGGGGCATATGCCCAAAAATATGGACAGATTTTAAATATTGCTCTTATAAACTTAGAAATCTGCTAGAATAAAAAGGTTTGTGTTAGCTTGCCTCTTCTGAAGGATATAAAATTATTTAGTGACTTCAGTCTGCACATCATCCCAGTGATTCACCAAAAAACCACTAATTTTATGAGGAAAAAGACAAAAATGTGAGGCAAAAATCTGGACATTCGTTAAAAATCTGGACAGTTCAGCGTTATGTTGATAGGCATAGAAAATATTAAGTCCAGGTTGTAGTTCTGCTGGTTAGGGATAAAGGCTCACCTTGACATGGCACAAGGAATATGATCTGGCTTGTTCACTGTCATGCCTTGTAGGGTTTGCTACAACATACTGTGTGGATTTGGACAGCATGACATGCTACAGGTGACGTGAGGCCTGCAGTAAGTCAGACACAGACTGTGCTGTTAGCACAGGCTTGATGATCACCAAGCTTGGCTAAATGGCTGACACGACTACTGGTGCTACTGTATTGGAATAGTGGCACCACAGTAACACACGAGGCTGTGGCCACTAAAAGAGGGCTGTGTTTCCAGTAGCATGCCAGAAGTGATTCACCGTGTGTGGGTTTTTTGCCTGTGTGTGCAGTTGTGCAGTGATAGTATTAGTATGTATGAACAAGGAGTATGGGAGGTTGAGGCAAAGCTTCCCATGTTGGGGGAGGGTTATGGCCATATATTTCCCCCCAACACAGACACACAAACACATGTAAAGCCTTCTGTTAGTTATTTAAATAATAGTAAGTGTAAGTGGTGTAGTTTGATGCTTTGCGTAAATACATGTGCTTTTCTCAGTAAGGAGCTGATCATTAATGTTATTGGTGGTGATTTTTACATAAAATGCTGCGCAATGGCAAGATTGTTCATTAAGTTTAAATAAACTTGTGTGTGTGTGTGTGTGTGTGTGTGTGTGTGTGTGTGTGTGTGTGTGTGTGTGTGTGTGTGTGTGTGCGCGCATGCGTATATAAAATATCTGTGCATATATATTCATGTATGTGTGTGTGTGTGTGTATATATATATATATATATATATATATATATATATATGTATGATGTGTATGCATAATGTTTGCACACATACATATGTGTGTAGGTTTGTGTGTTTATATAAAATCTGCATGTGTACATGTAATCATAAGTGCCATTTGTTCCTCCCCTCCTCCTGCTAAGTCAAAGAGCAGGTAATTGATGTGGTCACTTCATCGCTTAAAACTCATAATGACATATTACTAGTGGACTTTTGTACAGATTGGTGCTGCAGTACAGAACAGACAGATAGTTAACTGCTTTACTTAGACATGGAGTATACTATCTAGTTGTTGCCTTTACTCTGACAGATCCTTTATCCAGTAAATATAGTACCCTAGATGGAGTCTTGTGAACTTTCCTGCCTCTCCTGTCTAAATTTTCAAGCAACTGCAATAAGAGATCCTGGACTGTTAACACAATATACAAAACAACCCAGGCTTCCTAGCGTATTACACTCTTTCTGCTAATTCCACAACAGCTATGACATCTGTGTATTGACTACCCTGGTATATTTAGATCAGGGAGGCATCCATCTCTACCCAAAGTAGTAGTGATAATGCCCTAGAGGACTTCCTTAAGATCATCCTTTCACCTCATGTAGCTGAGAATTCACTATCGGTGTCTTTTTGATCTAATCCCAGATTCATGCAGTGTTTATACCTGTAAGTAGTGCATGGCCTTTTTTCAAAAGAAGCAAGCATCAACTGGGACATCTGTATCAAACTCCAGAGTAAATGTAAAAGTTGCTTCTCTAAGGTAAAATCAACATTTATGAAACAAAGGCAAGTTAATGTCTGTAGTAACTTAGAACATTCTGCTGAGAAATGAATCATCTAATAGAAAGGAAAAACTTGTTTGAAACTGTATCCCTGCAGACTGATGGAGCAAATTCCAGCACCCTCCATTCATGGCCACAGCTTATGCATCCTAACTTGTTTACTTGTGTCAGTCTCTCACTCCCTGCTAACTTACTATCCAGCTCCTTGTCTGTATCCAGTCATGTCACACCATTCTTCTCTGTTAAGTCAGTGTAAAGGCTACTGACTACATTTTCTGCTTAATCCTCCCATATGGTCATGTGGTGAAGGTGGCCTTCGTCTAGGTTCCTAAAGACCTGTGGTGTCTTTCTCCCAATGCCAGTGTATTCACTTCTGAGGTCTCTCTTTTCCATGGAAGCTGCTGTATATTTTTCTATGCCTGTATCTCCTCTTGCTTCTGTCTGTCCAGCTTCAGGCCACTTCCCTACTTCCTTCTCTTCATAAAACAAAACAGCAATATCCACTCAGCTGGTAGATTTATGTTATTAATTATAGACATGCTCTTGAATTTTGGCATGATTTCCAAAAGGGGGCACCTTTCCACTTACAATATTAAGGCATCTCCCTAATTTTTTCTGAAGAGAAATACACTTTATAGTTTTGTTGCTCGTGGGTTAGTATAAGCTAGAGCAGAGAGTACGAATTAGAGAATGAAGCGAAGCACATGTTGCAAGTGTAAAGAGGAGAAGAGATTATGTGGGATGGGAGCAGGGATATTAGATGTGAGTGAAGTGATTTTTTTGAATAAAGAGTGATTTGTGGTGGTGCGTATGGAAGGTGGTAGGGAGTTCCAGAGGCGTGCAAGGGTAAAGGATAGGAAATTTTTACCTGGGGGATGAGTTGGTTTGTACAGTTCTATTACGTTTTGATTGTTAGATTTTAGTAGTCTATCTGGGAGGTGCATTTTGAAGGTAGAGGAGAGAGAGGGACAGAGGGAGGGGTTAAAGATGAGCTTGTGAGCGAGAGTGAGTTAAGTGTAGGGGAGATGATTGGATAGTTCTAACCAATTTAGTTTGTGGAGGGGTACACAGTGGTGAGTGGATGATTTATGGCTGGTAGCGAACTTGGCAATTTTATTGTAGCAAGAGGAGAGTCGCGTCTTGAGAGAGGACTGTAGGTTAGTTAGGAGTGGGGCACCATAGAGGAGAGAGGGGATGTGAAATGTGGTAGAGAGGTTAAATTTAGTGGAAGGGGTGAGGTAGTGATTTTTGGCGATAGAGCATGCCAAGTTTTTGGTGGTTTTTTTTAATATTTAGTTGTAGGTGGGAGTTGAATTTGAGCTGGTTGTCTATAATGACCCCTAGTAGTTTCGCTTCAGGTACCAAGTTGATTGTTGTGTTGTTGTGGCTAGAGATAAAGAATGTGCTTATATTAATGGAGGTGGCTTTAGAGGGGGTAAATACCATTAGTTTGGTTTAGAGGCATTGAGTACTAGGTGATTTTCTTTCATCCACTGTTCAGTGGCTGAGAATGCGTCTTGGATAAGTTTTAGGAGTGTGGGGATGGAGGTGGCAGAACAGATTATAGTTTAATTGTCTTCATATTGGATAAGATTTGTGTAGGTGATGGAGCAGTGGAAGTAATTTATAAATATACTGAAGAGGAGGGGACCCAGTATAGACCCCTGGGGAACCCCAGTGGGGGTATTAATGAATGAGGAGGTGGCTTTGTTCCAGTTTACTGCTTGTTGTCTGTTAGAGAGGGAGCTTTTGAACCAGTTTATAGAGGAGGGGGATATGTTTAGTTTAGAGAGTTTAGCCAGAAGGAGATTGTAAGAGATGGTGTTGAAGGCTTTAGATAGGTCAAGTAGGAGGGTAGATACAATGCTGCCAGAGTCCCGTGCTTTATTTACAATTTCAAGGAAGGAGAGAAGGGCGGTCATGGTACTGTGTCTGGGTCTAAATCCATGTTGTGTGGGAGTTAGTCGGTTATTGTCAATAAGATAGGAAAGGAGTTGAAGATGAATACACTTTTTTAGAATTTTGGAAATAGGAGAAAGGATGGCAATGGGATGGAAATTAGAGATATTATTGTTGCCTTCTTTGTGCAAGGGTATGATAAAAGCCTTTTTCCAAATCTGGGGTACAAGACCTTCTTGGATAGAGCGATTGATTAGAATACTGATGGGCAGGGCAATGGCTTCTGCAGCTATGCTAAGAAAGTATGAGGGGATATTGTCAGGGGCATTTGAACAAGGTTTCAGTTTCTGGAGGAGTTTTTTTATGGTAGATGTGGGTATGGGATTTACTGAGAAAGGTAGGGGCTGAGAAGAGAGTGTGTTTGAGAGTGGATGAGATGGGGAAGATGTGACAGAAGGTGCAGAAGAGGAGGGTGAACTGTTGTTGGAGAAGGATGGGGGAGAAGTGGAGGGTGTAGTGTTAGGGAAAGATGAGGTTAGTTTGGAAATGGAGTCAATGAATAAGGAGTTAAATTGTGTGGCAAGATCAATGTCTAGTGCATTTGGGTCTGGGCTGGGGTTTTTTGTTTTGCTGGGATTGAGGAGGTTGGAGATATCTTTCCAGAATTTTTGTGGATTCGTTTTATGGTTGTTGAAGCAAGGAGAAATAATTCTGTCGATCTACAGTGATAAGCTTTTTAACTTTGTTGCGGAGTGTTTTGTATTCATTAAGGCTGGAGAGAGACTTGTTTTTCTGGTGATGTGCCCAGGCTTTGTCTCTGAGGTGCATGATACCTAGTGTGTTTTTAGTTAGCCAAGGGGCAGTTTTGCTTTTTATTCTTTTTGATTTTATGGGGGCATGGCAATCTAAGAGGCTTAAGAATGTTGAGTTGAAGTAGGCAACTGCACTATCCAGGGGTAGAGATTTTAGAGGGTTCCTGCTTATTAATTTTAGGGAGTTAGAGAAGGTATTGGGGTTGAAATTTTTTTGGTTGCGGGTGATATAGTTGTGAGTTAGATGTATGGGTGAAAGAAGTCAGTGAGTAAAAGTGGGGAGGTGGTCACTGAGGGAGTCTGGAAGGGGTGCTACTGATGTTATGAGGGTGAGAGACTTAAGATCCAGTCTAGGGTGCTGCCTTTGGAGAGGTTTTTAGAGGGTCTGATTATGGAGTCAGCTGAGAGAAATTATAGAGATTTATATTTAGAGGGTTTGTGGGAGACTGAATGGAGGACCAATTAATGTTCATGCCACCCATAATTATTGTTTTGTTGCTAATATTGGTTGAAAGCTATGAGAGGATGTCTTCAAGTATTGAAATGTTGTCACCAGGGGGGATGTAAAGAGAGGCTATGCATATGTATTTGTGTCTATTTATTTGAAGTAAGGTTAGGAGTAATTCTACATTGGCGAAGTGGGGAGTAGGTTTGTTATAGGGAGTTACTGATAAGGAGGATGAATATAGAAAAGCTACTCCTCCCCCTTTTTATGGGTTCTATTTTTTCTGATGATTGAATAGTTGGGTGGTGCTATTTCAGAGTCATTTATGCAAGGTTTTAACCAAGTTTCAGAGATGGACAGGATATCGGGTTTATTGTGGACAAGCCAGGCATGGAGGTTGGGGATTTTATTGGCTATGCTTTGAGCATTTAGAGAAGCTACTAGGATGGATTTAGATTCAGAAGGGGAGGTGTGGGGGCCTGGGTTGGGGTGTATATCTCCAGATAGCAGGATGGTAGTTAGATGCTGGATTAGGCTGGAGAGGTATGAGGACTGCTTAGAGTCTGGGTTGAGCTTTGTTAGAATTGTGAGGGGTTTGATGGTTTGTGAGGGGGTAGATCGGTTGAATGAAGTAATAAGTTTATAGGGAAAAAGTAGTACGTAATTTATGGGATATAGGCTGGGGGATATAGTTATAAGTGAGTCTGAGAGTGGTGGGATAAGTTGGTCGGTTATATTAAAGGATGGTAAGTGGTTAGTGGAAGTGGGCTGGGTTAGGTAGTGGATGTAGGATAAATTGAGAAGCAATAGTAGTTAGAGAAGGATATAGGTACTGAAAGCATGGTGAGACTTGAGTTGTTAAGAGTGGGTATATGGTAGCTGAATTAGAATGTAGGAGCAGATTGAAAAGTAGAATTATTGGGGGGATGGGAGTGGAGAGGTATAATTGGTAAAGAGGAAGTAGATGTGTTTATGTGTGTATAAATGTAGAGGTTCTAGGGGTGGGTGGGATTTGAGGATAGGGAGGGGGCGAAGCGGGCAGAATTCCCAGTTGAGGTGAGCAGAGAAAAAAGTATTGGCTGGAGCAGTTAAGAGCTGCACTCAGTAACTGAAACAGCAGGAACTGGGGGACAAACGAACAGTGATCCTGTTCAAAAGGGAAGAAGGAGGGAGAAAAATGGAGTTCTGCTGCCACCTGCTGGCAGAAATACAGGGTTACAGCCGAGAGGAAGTGGAGGAGGTGTAGTCCCTGTTAGTGTGCACACTATCAGGGCATATTGTACAGTAACAAGTCTTAGTACAACAGGCTATTATAGCACAAAGGAGCAGTACACTAAAAGCCCGGAGGAGCTTCCATTTGAGTTTTTCAGTAACAAAAACCATACTTGTCTTTTGGGGAAACTTGGCCCAGCAGAAGGCGTCAGAGACTTAGAGCATTCCTTAGTACCAGGACTGGAGGGTGTTGACGCCGAGCAAGCTAGAACAGAGCAAAAAAATTGGAATGAGGTCAAGGTTTTATTTATTTATGTGCACTTGTCACAAGAGGAGAGTGAGGTGGGTATGGAGGGAGAGCATGGGTGAATAGAATGAATGAAAGTGAGAGTGGATGGCTGAGGTAGTGCGTGTAGTAGAGAGTTAAAAAGATCATGAAGACAGTATACAGAGCATTAGGTCAAAGCAGCGCATCAAAAAACACATATAATTGTTAAGACATAACAGGCTTTCAGGGTATTACAAATACTGCAACAATTTCATACTGCAGTATCAGCTGAAGCAGCTATTAAACACTAGTCAAGTGAAAGGCAGCTGACGCCGTACACATTACCAAATGCAACAGAGGTGAAATGGTAAAGAAATCCGTATGAGACGGCTGGTGAACCACAACTAAGGCAAACTACTTTAGCCACAGGCAAGTACAAGTGTGTTTGTTGGTGGACTGCAACTAAGCCAGAGAGTGTTTTGCGGCAAGTGATACGTTCTTAAATGTGTCTAAAACCTAGGAGTAATATGCAGTTTACTCAGAAAGGAGTATGTCAGCACTAATTGCCTTGCGAAAAAAAATGCATTCCACAGTACAATATTTAGGCATAATACAGGACCAGATCAAGTAAAGCACCCTATCAGCGCACACTCTACGCAGTCTTCTCTAGTATACAGTATGAAAGAAGCACAGCAAACAAGTCAAAAAGGACAAAAAAACAAGTAAAACGCCTTACCGGCGCACACTGTAACAATATTCCCCATATACAGTATAAAGATGAAAGCTTGAACACTCAAATATAATATTATAAAATGCCTTACCAGCATGCACACTACACTCTGGGGCTACAGAGTAACCTAGGACATGTATGTTCTTTAGGGATGGTGTGGCGGGAAATGATTAATTCAAGTAGTAGAGCTGGGAGTTGGGGAGGTGGTTGGGGATTGAGATAGGCTAGAACAGGAACTGTAAGATGGGACGGGGTAAGGACGGAGCTTGGGAGGGAAAGGGGGGGAGGTGGTTGGGGATTGTGCTAGGCTAGAGAAGGAACTGTATGGTGGGACAGGGGGTAAGGACGGAGCTTGGGAGGGAAATGCTAATGGAGGTAGAAAACACCCCGCCCACAGTCGAGCTCATCAGTTGGGGCAGTTAAGAGCTGCACTCAGTAACTGAAACAGCAGGCACCGGGGGAAAAACTAACTGATCCTGTTCAAAAGGGAAGAAGGAGGGAGAGAAATGAGTTCTGCTGCCACCTACTGGCAGAAATACAGTGTTATAGCCGAGAGGAAGTGGAGGAGGTATAGTCTCTGTTAGTGTGCACGCTATCTGGGCATATTGTACAGTAACAAGTCTTAGTACAACAGGCTATTATAGCACAAAGGAGCAGTACACTAAAAGCCCGCAGGAGCTTACATTTGAGTTTTGCAGTAACAAAAACCACACTTGTCTTTTGGGGAAACTTGGTCCAGCAGAAGGTGTCAGAGACTTAGAGGGTTCCTTAGTATCAGGACGGGAGGGTGTTGACGCCGAACAAGCAGTACACTACACTCTGGGGCTATAGAGTAACCTATGACATGTATGTTCTTTAGGGATGGCGCGGCAGGAAATGACAAGAAGGTCTGGGTAACACCTGTGCAAGTCACGTGCATGTACTTCTTGCCAGAGTGGTTGATTCCATTTTCATTACTGAAAGCCCTGGCAAGTTAACAGCAGACACCAGTTTTTTTTAAGCATAAGCTTTGTTTAGGAATTTCAGAGTTTTATAGTACCAAAAACCATTTATAACAAGATGGACATTATAACACTTTACTGGAGTGGTCTTTGATCACAACAGACTTTTGATCTAAGCATGCTTCTTCAGGCATCTGGCTATGGTCGTGGTTAGTTGAAGTTTCTCCATGCTTTTCATTCTCCATAGATATGTTCATCAGGAAAGTGTTTTAGTAATCCTGTTTTTCATTTTTCCTGTCCAGTGGTCTACTACCAATGCATGGGAGAACATCATGTTACAGAGACGGTATCAAGTAGGTCTTGTTCATCAGTTGTAACTTTCAGCATTCGTATTATTTATTTATCTATTTATTTATTTGACATTTGTTGACTGGGTAGTCCGACTGAGCTTAAGCCCTTTTTCAGTGGAGGCCCAGGGAGAAAAGCTCCACAATCACAAGTGATACAAGTAACCTATACACAGTACAAGTTTAACAGGAACAGAAGAAAAGTATTCTCCATACAAGATAAGCAAGTAAAACATTCAAAAATACATTGTACTTTCAAGAAAAAAACTATACAAGTTTGTAAGCAAATATAAATTGTTATGTTCAAAGGTTATAGCAAATGAAGTTTGCCAGACTAAGTTACAATAAGAATAAAAAGAAATATATACAGTAAGATAAATTCGCAGTGGTCTCTTATACTGACATAGGCAGTATGAGATTTAGGCGAAATAAAGCATTTCAGATATGCAGACAGTACAGAGGAAGATGGGTAGAACAAGATAACAGGTAAAGATTCAGAGGTTGTAATTAGGATAAAGTTATAATTAGGTGTAATAATAGTTCTAGGTGTAATAATAGTTGGGAGGAGGAAGAAAGGAGAAAGTTAATATCAGGTAGAATAGTTGCAAGGAAGGAGAAGTGAGAAGGAGAGGAAAGAAGGGAAGTAAAAACAAAAGAAAAAAGTTGGAGGGAGAGAGAGGGGAATATAATTCAAGTGGGATGATTGGAGTGGCAAATCTAGATGGTGTGCAGGTAATTTCTGAGAGTTTTCTTGAAATTGTTTTGATGGGGAAAGTTTATGAAGGCAGAGGTGCAATTATTCCAAGAGAGGGCTGGGAGATGGCTGTAGAGGTTTGGCCCTATTGATTTTTTAGGTTTATGTATGTGCAACAGATGGTGGTCAGAGCTTCTGAGGGAGCATTTTGGGTTATAGAGGGTGATGAGAGTGGATAAGCTGGGGCAGAAGGTAGGCGTATTTAGACTAGGGTGAATGATGAGAAGGTGAGTAAGTAAGAGCTGGTTAGGAAACTCAAGCCAACTGAGTGTTCGAAGAGTGAGGCAGTGGTGACTTTTTTGGTGGGAGGTTGTCTGCAAAATGACCTACTTTGTTGTAGGTGATTTCAAGTTTGGTTAGTAAAGTGGTCTATAAGTTAGTAAAGATTTGAGGGCTGTAGAAGAGGTTGGGGGGATAGGCTTGGGCAAGTGAGATTCTAGAGTTGGGAGTAAGGAACGTTTTGTTTCTATATAGTATGCCAAGCGTTTGGTGCTTTTTTGATACAGTGGTGTACATGAAAGTCAAATTTATGTTGGTCATCAATAATTACTCTGAGGAGCTTTGTGTGGTATTCAGCTGAAATAGAGGTATTGTTAAGGGTGGTGATGGTGATTGAGGATTTAGGATGGTAGAGAGATTTAGGTAAAACTAGAAGTTTTGTCTTATTAGGGTTAGGTATATGTTGGTTATTAATGAGCCAGGATTCGGTGAGGTTAAAGGAGGTTTGTCAGGGTAAGCAGGTCAGAGGAGTTGTCTGCAACAGTAATAATAGTGGAGTCATCTGCATACTGTATGTCGGATGACTGTTGACAGGATGTGTGTAGTTGATTAGTAAAGATGTTAAAGAGAAGGGGGCCTAGAATTGAGCCTTGTGGAACTCCCATAAGAAAAGGAGGTAGGGCAGAAAGCCATTTAATAGATTGTTGCCTGTTAGTAAGGTAGCTGGCAATCCAGGAGATAGCAGGTGGAGAGAGGTTTAATTTGGAAAGTTTGGAGAGGAGTATGGAGTGGGAGACAGTGTCATAGGCTTTGGAGAGATCTAACAAGAGGCAGGACAGTAGTTTTAGTGCCTCCAGCTAAGGAGATAGTGTTAGTAAATGAGATGAGAGTGGTAGAGGTACTGTGAATGGGGTGAAAGCCATGCTGGGTAGGCATGATTAGGTTATTTTGAGTGAGATAAGCCCGGAGTGATCTACGGATACAGTTCTCAAGGATTTAGGAGAGGGGAGATAGTATGGCTATAAGGCAAAAATTAGAGAGATCGACATAGATTTCACCTTTGTGAATAGGAATGGTATAGAATTTCTTCCAGAGAGTAGGAATGGCAGATTCTTTGAGCGGCTTATGAGAATTGAGACTGGGTAAGCAATACAGCTAGCAGCAACCTTTAGGAAAAGAGGTGGCAAGTTATCAGCTGATGGGGAACAAGGTTTGTTTGAGAAGAAGTTTTTTAATGTAGGTAGTGTGGATGGGACTAAGTGAGAAAGAGTGGTTTTGTAGTTGGGAGGTGAGGGATTGGTTGGGTTAGAAGTTGGAAGTTTTTTGTTTCAACCCCACTAACAGCTGTTGAGTGAGCAAACTTCTTACATTGTTTACATACTCGTAAATTGGTAAACCCTTGAATGTTTACTTGCGTAGCTAGTTGCACTCCTCAAAAAATCTGCCACTTCTGCCTTTTTGCCACTCCAGATTTGATATTGAAAATGGCTGCTGGTGCACTATTCTTAAAATGTCCAGTAGTTGAATCACCGCTTTTTCATTTGTACTACTTCAGACCATGTATGAAGTGCTTTCATCTTCCAGAACATCTTCACCTAAGTCACTGCCATCTTGATTTAGATGATCATATTCCGTATTGCCTTGAGTGCTACTTGTGAATTTCCAAAATTCTTAATTCCTCTTGGAAAATGTACTCTGAAAAGTGCTGGATACAAAAGATGAAACTTTAGTGTTTTTTTTTTATTTTTAGATGACATTGCTCATAGGAATTCCAAACTGTTACATCCTTCTTAATGCTTGTCAACTGTAAGCATTCTTGAGAAATAATCTCTTGTGCCTAGCTTGTTATTCTTTATTAGGACAACACATCAAAGTTCTTAACTAACCTTATGCCTTTAAATTATTCAAATCTTCACAGAATATGCCTTGATTTGCGGTCTGTCAGTCCTAAACACAGAGTTCCTTTAATTTTTAATAGAACTGCATGCATCTCAATCCACTAAGCCAGTTTCACCTGTACATAAAGGCAGTAATTTCGTCCATCTTCTTTTGAACTCCTGTAATTTGGATAGTGGTCTCTGGAGCTGTATTCTCCAGAGTTACAGCTTTGGCAGATCAGGTTCCAACAAGCACAAAATCCAAAGCACGATGATGTAAAACAGAAGTTTTTAATGTAGAAAAAATATAAAAGATGTAAGCGCTTTCATTTAAACAGTGTAAACTTCTTCAGACGTGATTTGGATTTTGTGCTTGTTGGAGCCTGATCTGCCAGACTTTTTACATTTTGTGGTTTGCTTTTGCCTTTTGGTTCTACAGAGTTACAGCTTTCTCAAATGCAGACCAGCATTGTAATCTTTTGTATCCTGACCACTACAGTTGTTCAGTAGGTGTTGCATGCAGGTTAATTGCCTTGTCCATTTCAGCATCCTGTTTATTTGACACTACTTTTAAATTGTTCAGCCTCTCTTTAATTTCTTTAAATTCTGCCAGTAACTCTTTCCATGGCATAACTGCCCCTTGTTGATCCACTCATGCCAGCATTTGCAGGAGCATCAGCAACTACTGTGTAATTCTGTAGTTAACTCCCAGGCAGTTAACTACCATTTTGTCATCTGGGGAAAACCATATGCATGTTGTTTTGATTTGTTTGCAAATTTTTGTTATAAAGATCAATTCTGTTCTTCAGAGATAGTGACAGGTAAAATGTTTACCACTATGGCCAGAGAGCTTACTTTTTCAAGATATCTATTAAAGCAGTTGGGAAGCATCTACAGAGAACATAAAAAGTGTACACACCCCTGTTAAAATGCCAGGTTTTTGTGATATAAAAAAAGAGACTACAAGAAATCATTGTAAAACTTTTTCCACCTTTAATGTGACCCATAACCTGTACAATTCAATTAAAAAATAAACAAATCTTTTATTTAGGGGGAAAAAATATAAAAAACCCCGATAAGCTGGATTCATAAGTGTGCACACCCTTAAACTAATACTTTGTTGAAGCACCTTTTGATTTAATTACAGCATTCAGTCTTCTTGGGTACACACCTGCCATCATGATGATTCGCAGAGAGGTTACAAAGCATCAAAGGGATCTCATTGTTGAAAGGTATCAGTCAGGAGAAGGGTACAAAAAAAATGTCCACAGCATTGGATATACCATGAAATACGGTGAAGACAGTCATCAAAAAGTGGAGAAAATATGGGACAACAGTGATGTTGCAAAGAACTTCACGTCGTTCCAAAATTGATGACAAGTCAAGACCAAAACTGGTCAGGGAGGCTTCCAAGAGACCTACAGCAACACTGAAGGAGCTGCAGGAATTTCTGGCAAGTACTGGTTGTGTACTCATGTGACAACAATCTCCCATATTCTCCATATGTCTGGATTATGGGGTAGGGTTGCAAGACGGAAGCCTTTTCTTACACAGAAAGACATCTAGGCCCGGCTAAAATTTGCAAAACAATACATCAAGTCTCCGAAACATCATGTGGGAAAATGTGTTATGGTCTGATGAGACCAAGGTTGAACTTTTTGGCCACAATGCCAAAAGGCATGTTTGCCTCTAAAATAACAATTTGCATCACCAAAAGAACAGCATCCCCATGGTGAAGCATGGTCTTGGCAGTATCATGCTTTGGGATTGCTTTTCTTCATCTGGAACTAGAGCTTTAGTCAAGGTGGAGGGAATTATGGAGAGTTCCAAATACTAGTCACTTCTTGCCCAAAACTTTCAGGCGTCTGCTAGAAAGCTGTAGATGAAGAGCAATTTCACCTTTCAACACAATGACCACAAGCATACATACAAGTCAACAAAAGAATGGCTTCACCAGAAAAAAATTAACATTTTGGAATGGCCCAGCCAGATCCCAAACCTAAGTCCAATAGAAAATTTGTGGGGTGACCTGAAGAGGGCTGTGCACAAGAGATGCCCTCGCAATCTGACAGATTTGGAGTGCTTTTGCAAGGAAGAGTGGGCAAATATCGCCAAGTCAAGATGTGCCATGCTGTTGGTGGCCAAGATGAGCACTAACGGCACTTTCTCTCTGCTCTGTCTTTACAGAATATTTATGACAGGATTTTTTAATTTATCTATCGTAATTTTGTTTTGTTTTTTACATATTTAGAATCTACTAATCATTCTTTAGGATAGTATATAAAAATGTTGGCAATTTTTTTATTTTTCCTGTCAAAAAGTACTAGAGAAAATATTTGGACTCCAGACTAGAGGATGAGCTTCTCCAAATCTACACTTCAAGAAACAACTATTAAGAAGGAACTTCAGTCACTCATCATCCTCTTTCGGCTTTTCCCATTAGGGGTCACCACAGCGGATCATTTCTTTCCATTTCTTTCTATCCTCTGCATCTTGCTCTGTCACACCAACCGCCTGCATGTCCTCTCTCACCACGTCCATAAACCTTATCTTAGGCCTTCCTCTTTTCCTCTTACCTGGCAGCTCCATCCTTAGCATCTTTTTCCCAATATACCCATCATCCCTCCTCAGCACATGTCCAAACCAATGCAATCTCGTCTCTCTTGCTTTGTCTCCAAACTGTCCAACATGAGCTGACCCTCTAATATACTGATTCCTAATCCTATCCATCCTAGTCACACCGAGTGCAAATCTTAACATCTTTAACTCTGCCACATCCTGCTCTGACTCCTGCCTTTTTGTCAATGCCACTGTCTCCAACCCATATAACATAGCTGGTCTCACTACCCTCTTGTAGACCTTCCCTTTCACTCTTACTGGTACCCGTCTGTCACAAATCACTCCTGACACTCTTCTCCACCCATTCCATCCTGCCTGTACTCTCTTCTTCACCGCTCTTCCACATTCACCATTACTCTGAACTGTTGATCCCAAGTACTTAAACTCGTCCACCTTTACCAACTCTACTCCCTGCATCCTCACCATTCCTCTATCCTCCCTCTCATTAACACACATATATTCTGTCTTAGCCCTGCTGACCTTCATTCCTCTGCTCTCTAGAGCATATCTCCACCTATCCAGAGTCTCCTCAACCTGATTCCTACTCTCACTACAGATCACAATGTCATCTGCAAACATCATAGTCCACGGGGCCTCCTGTCTGATCTCATCTGTCAACCTGTCCATCACCACTGCAAATAAGAAAGGACTCAGAGCTGATCCTTGATGTAATCCCACCTCCGCCTTAAACGGATCTGTCACTCCCACTGCAGTCCTCACCACTGTCACACTACCCTCGTACATATCCGGTACCACTCTTACTTCTCTGCCACTCCCAACTTCCTCATACAATACCACAACTCTTCTCTAGGCACCCTGTCATATGCTTTCTCCAAGTCTACAAAGACACAATGCAACTCCTTCTGACCTTCTCTGTATTTCTCCTATAACACTCTCAGAACAAACATTGCATCTGTAGTGCTCTTTCCTGGCATGAAACTATACTGCTGATCACTAGTCATCACCTCCCTTCTTAACCTAGCTTCTACTACTCTTTCCCATAACTTCAAGCTGTGACTGATCAATTGTATCCCTCTGTAGTTACTGCAGCTCTGCACATCACCCTTATTCTTAAAGATAGGTACCAAAACACTTTTTCTCCACTCCTCAGGCATCCTCTGACTTTCCAAAATTTCATTAAACAATCTAGTTAGAAATTCCACTGCCATTTCTCCTAAGCACCTCCATGCTTCCATTGGTATGTCTTCTGGGCCAGCAGCCTTTCCATTCTTCATCCTCTTCATAGCTGCCCTTACTTCCTCCTTGCTAATCTGTTTCCTGATTCAGTCACTATTATCTAATATTCAAGAACTGACAGCAAAAATTGATAGAATGTATGTAAGACTGGATAACGTCAAAGAAAAATGTTCCCAACAAATGGAAATGTTACACGGACACCTTAAGCAGCAAAAGAGACCAGATTAGTGGTAGAGACTTCACGAAATGATATGGACACTAGAATTCAAGAAGGTGAGCTTAATATAGACTTTCTCTTAAAACAAAATACTTTTACTAACAAAAATTGATGATCTAGAGAACAGATCAAGAAGAAATACTTTTTGGTTTGCTTGATAATGTTGAAGAAGATAATATGGAAAACTTCTTAATTTCCCGGTTCCCTGATGTACTACAGCTTCCTGACGCTCTCTCGTATGGGATAGAAAGAGCTCACAGGTCCTTGGCTACTGCAAAAAAAGGTAAATCCAATTCTACTAAATCTGTTATAGTGAAGTTTTTATCTTCTCATGACAAGGAGATAGTGTTAAAGACTGCTTGGGCTAAATTTCCTATTAAATATAAAGAACATGTCATACGCTTTGATTATGATTACTCATCTTCTGTAATTGCCAAGAGAAAGCTTTTTTTGCCAGTGCTAAAAGTACGAAAGAAAGCCCAAAGACACACTTATTATTTCCTGCTAGATTAAAAATATTTCTTCAAGATGGTCCAAAAATATTTGATGACCAAGACTCTGCCATTTCCTTTGTCAAAACAAGAAAACTGCTTGATAAAATAGTGGATATGGAGTGGGCAAATGCTAGCTTTAAAAGAAATGCTAATAACAGTTCCTGGAAGGTCTCTGAACATAAAAAGAAGCTCAAGAATAAGTGATTAATTAAGCTATTTTACAGTGGTTTTTATTTACCCAAATCGTAATAACTAACCCAGAAGTTGGGGAAGTGGAAATGGTACAACAGGTGAGTCTTTGTTGTTTAAATTTCTTTTTATGGTACATAGTTGTTTTAATGCTATTTTATAGCTTGTTATTATTAAGTCTAGTTTATTCTAGCTCAATTTCTATAGCAAGTAAAAGCTATTTATTTATTAATTTATTTATTATCTTTTAATATTACTAGTTGTCTGTTATAATACATGTTCTGTATGTTTAGGGACTGAAGTATATGGTATTTTGGGAACTATGGTAGATGCAGAGACTTGTAAATGAGAAAATTAGGGTCTTTGTTACAATAGAAACTATTTTATTTGTTTTTAATTGTTTGCCATTTTATTTCCCTGTCTCTCTGTGAAGAGAGTCTTTTCATTGATATTGTTGCCATAATGTTGCTTTAATAATTATGTTTCCCATCCCTTGCTCTGCTTCTGGAATGTGATGCTATTTGTGGTAATTGACATATGAAAATGTTTTGTCCCTTTCAGTAACCTGATATGTTTTGAGTATTTCATTATTAGATATTTGTCTTTGGAAATGTGAATATCTGTGGAGAGGCTTTGATTTATTTATTTTTTTTCCTCTTTGCTGTTGGTTGTGGAGGAGTGGAGGATTTTGTGTGGATTGATGTGTTTGTGATGGTCTGGTGGTTTGCTGGGTTTGGGAGATGGAGTTTGTTGTTTTTTTAATGTTTTGTGTTGCCTCTCTTCCTCCCTTTTTCCTTTCTTGCTGCTCGTTTTTGTGTTTCCCAGTACTGCCATGAGGTAATCAACAGCTTTTTTAGAGAAAAGCTGTAAATGTTTTCCCTCCTCAATCTCGTGCATCTGAACTGCTGAATAACGTTAGTTTGTGCTCGCACTGTGACTGCTACAATTGAGAGCAGGAAAAAAGTGTTTCCATGGAAACGTTTACAGACCGAACCCTGTGTTGAGAAGCTTCGCAAAGGCTGGATAATAGCTAGAATAGATGGTTTCTAATGCCATCTAAAGGTAAAATGAAAAACTGCAGCTAAATAACTAAATATGACTGTTATATTTAAACATTTGTGAATATTGAAAAAAAATCACTTGACACATTTAAACCCTTACATTTTATACACTTGTCTTCATCATTCTATTATATTTATGTAACATTTCTATTAATTGATATAACAAGCATATAATATATATTGCAACATCATTAAAATGGAGGGTTTAATGTGGATTAATGTGTTTGTGGTGGTCTACTGGTTTGCTGGGTTTGAGAGATGGAGTTAGTTGGTTTTGCAGTATTTTGTATTGGCTTTCTTCCTCCTATTGCCTTTTTGTTTTGTCTGGTTTTGTGTTTCTGGTCCTGCCATGAGGTACTCAACAGCTTTCAAAAAAAAAAAAAAGGAAATAGCTGCAAAAGTTTTCCCTCCTTAATCTCATGCATCTGAACTGCTGAACAATTCTGGTACCTGATCATACTGCGACTGCCTCAACTGAAAGCAAGAAAAAAGTGTTGTTTCCATGGAGACGTTTACAGACTAAACTCTGTGCTGAGAAGCTCGCAGAGCTAGATAATAGCTTGAATAGACTATCTCTAATGCCATCTACAGATCACATGAAAGAATTGCAGCTAAGTAACCTGTATAATATAACTGTTATAGTAAAGCATTTGTGAGTGTTTATAAACAGAACACTTTTGATACATTTATATCCTTATGTTTTTACACTTGTATTTATAGTTCTATTATATTTAAGTTAAGCTTCTTTTGATTGGTATAACAAACATATAGCATATACAACATTAAAAAAAATTATATATATATATATATATATATATATATATATATATATATATATTAGTAAATGTTATAAGTTTCTATTAATGGTTATTATGATGTTCACCAAGTCTTGCAAAATTGAATTTGATATAAACATATTTAATTGGAAAAAAGTTTTATACGTTTCATGTATAAATTATAATTGTATTCCTAACAGTCAATTTCTATTGACTTATAAAATATGGGAAAAAAAGAGTTATTTAACAACCGATATTCAGAACATAAATGGTTCATGACATCATTAAAGTGTATGTCATTAAACATCAGTGGATTAAATAATCCTAGTAAGAGAAGATCTTTGAACAAATATCTTAAATTGCATAATTCTCAATTAATATTTCTCCAGGAAACTCATTTACTAACTGAAGATGTCACAAATTTGGAATTAAAATCTTACAAACTTTTGATTAGCTCAGAACATACACACAAAAAAGAGGGGTGGCCATATTATGGACAAATACATTACCTATGCCTAAAATAATTGACACTTACAAAGATAACAAAGGGATGTTATCTTGAGTTATTGTAGAATTTAATAAGAAAGTTTTGACATTAATAAATATATATTGAATTCCTGGCATTGGACCTACAACAGTGAAATGCCATATAGAACATATAGTTCAGTTTTTTTTAAGGGTAGTATTATTCTTGCTGGGGATTTTAATTGTATTTCTGACATAAAAGACTCTAGTACCAGTGGTAAAAGGAAAATTCCAAATATAGCTAAATTATGGAATGAATTTTCAGATTCATACATGATGAAAGATATTAATAACTTTACTGACACTAAGTCACTGTTCTATGCATTTTACTCACATAGATATAATTCATTTTCAAGAATAGATAGGGTATTAATTTCCAGTAACTTAACTGATTTCTTATCAAACTCAAAAGTGATTTCATGTCCCCTTTCGGAATTTCGTAATTCCATAACATTTAATTTTATACTAAACTCCACTTTTAATGTTCAAATTAAATGGATAACAGCCTACATAATTAAACTGAAAGATTTCATTGATTTCTTTACTACAGAAGTACAACATTTTATTGAACTTAATAGTACACAGGGAACTTCTGAAGTATACATTTGGGATGCTCTAAAAGCTTACCTATATGGTAAAATTATTGACTGGTATAAAAAGAAAAGAATTTTGTGGGATAAAGATCTTCAAGATATACAAACAAAGTTAGATGCTTTAAGACTTAATGCTTCAAAAAAACCCAGATAATAAAGATAGAATGAATCAATTAAATACTTTATGGTTTAAAACTTCCATATATTTATTGTATAAAGTCATGATAAATCTTGAAAAATATAAATGTATAACTTTTTCTATAAATCCTAGATCTATGAATATACTAGCTAACAAGACTAAAAGACTAAATAAACTTAAACATATTAAAGAAATCTATTCTCCAACAAAAAAAAAAAATGGTATCTAATTTACCAAATATATTAAGTGAGTTTAGAGAATTTTTTTTTAAATTAAACCAACCCAGTGATGTGATTAATACTACAAAAGATATTCAATCTTTTATACATAGTAATATAAAGAACAGACTATCAGAAATGCAAATAAAAGTACTAGATAAATATTCTTTAAAGAAGTAAAAGATCAAATAACTAAACTTAAGCAAAATAAAGCTCCTGGTAACAATGGTATAATTTCTGAAATTTTCAAGGTTTTGCCCGCTAAAGTGTTAACTCTGCTACATACAGTATTCAATATAGCTCAAAATAATAACATTATACCCCCTTTTGGAAGTACACATTTATTTCTTCCATAATAAAGTCTGATAAAAACCCTGTAAAATGTGCTTCATGTAGACCCATTTTGTTATTAAACACACTATAAAATGTTCACGTCTATTTGTGTGCAATTTTTTTACCATCTCTGGTAGATATGGATCAAACAGGTTTTATAATTAATAGAATTTCTTATGATAACATCAAAAGAACAATAACTTTAATTGAATCAGTAAAAGCTTTAAATAATAATTTGACTCTTGTTAGTTTAGATATTACCTGTGCCTTTGACTAAGTTAATTGGAACTATCTTTTTATCTTACTGAAGGACTTAAACTTTTCTAATAGCTTTAATCTTATAACTCAATTATATAATGAAAGTCAAGCCTACATAAAAATAGATACAAATATATCCCAGAACATACCCATTGCAAAAGGAACCAGACAAGGTTGCCCTCTATCTCCACTTTTATTCACATTAATTATGGAACCTTGGGCTAACTTAATAAGGGATAACAATAATATACAAGGATACAGGTTAAATTTTAATGAAACATCAAAAATCCAAATGTTTGCTGATAATGTATTAATCACTCTTGGTGGTACTAACCCTACCTTACAAGAATTGTTTAAAAATATAGATATATTTCAAAAAAGTTATGGTCTTAATTTTAATAACTCTAAAACACAGATTCTCCTAATTCGTTCCAAAAGTTATAATATACAAGACCAATATAAAAATATATACCTCAATGTCAACAAATAACATATTTGGGTATAATTATAGCAACCAATATTAAAAACATGTTACACCTAAATTATAGTAAAAGTATAACAATCATAGAGACTCTTATAAGTAAGTGGAACAAGATTCTATTTACAATGGATGAAAAACTTTCCATTATTAAGGTGATCTTGCTTCATCTTGCTTCCAAACATCTTATACATAATACAGTCTATTTCTATTCCCCCTACAGGCTCCAGTCTATTTCTATTCCCCCTACAGGCTCTTTTTTTTAAAAAATGTAACACACTGATTAAGAACTTTTTGTGGCATCTGATAAAGCCTAGAATTGCATTGTCCTATCATATGTATAGCTGGGAAAATGGAGGTGTATCTTTACCAAATCTAGAACGTTATTCAATTTCATCAGTTATTAAAACAATTGTTTATCCTGTAGATGGAGAGTATTTTGTAAAAAGGGAAAGACATTATGTTAAATTTATCCCAAAATACCAAAAATAAAGATAATAATCATCTATCACAGTTAATAAATCATTTATTTATATGGAATTTGAGAGAGTACTTTTCCAATTATTCCACTCAAATGTTTAACTCTACTTATGTAACTTTAATTCTAAGGGCCTTTAAAAACTATATATTTAGGTTTAGAATCTTTCAGAATTGGCTGTTCCTCATCTTCCCTATTACCTATACTCAAGGCATAATTCTCTCTGCAGATCATTCTAAAATGTTGCTATTTAAACAAAAACAATTTAATGTTTTGGCATCAAATGTTAAATAAAAATGAGGCAAAATCTATTAATGCTCTTATAGATGAGTATAACCTTAACACTTTACTTTGGTCAGATTTGCAAGAGTTTAGAAAGTATATTCTAGGTAAGCTAATTTTAATCCCCTCAAATGCTAAGAATTCAATACCCAAACTTATTCAGTATTTGATTTTATATAATTACTTTACTAGTTAAAAATTGTATATCATATATTTATAGAGCAATTAAACAAGATCTAGATGTATATTCAGATAACTATTGAAATTCATTTTCAGTAATCAATAGTTTTATTCCCTCAGAAAAAGACAAAGTTAATTTCCTTCGGTCAGCCAGCAAAACCACTTTCTCCATTAAATGGAGAATCTTCACATGGAGATTTTTACATAACTCTTTCATCACACCTCAGAAAATGAGTAAGATAACTAAACAATATATTGTTTGCTGGAGATGTAACGCAGTAACAAACGCTGATTGGAACCATATATTTTATGACTGTGTACGATTAAAGAAATTTGGGGAAGAAGTTACTTTTTTACAGGCAATTTTTACAGCCAATTTTATGCTTACAAAGTCACTTGTATTATTCAGTACACTTGTTCCAGACTGTATAAATAAATAAAAACAAATATTCTTTGCTCTGGTCTATACTGTCCATTGCCAGGAAAACAATTACAAGAAACTGGAATTCCTTATCAGTTCCCTCATTTAAAGAGTTTAAAGGTCTTCTCTTGGAAATATCTAAGTTAGAAATGTTAACTATCAAATCTAAATCTACAAGAAATACAAAATTATATTACAAATGGGAAAATGTACATGAATTATTAGTTGAAAAACGGGATAAATGATTAATGCAGTAATCTTTCTTTTTTAATCTTTTATTCTTTGTTTTTATTTTTCTTCTGCCAAAATTAACTTAATTGATCTTGTTGTTTGATATATAGTGAACATCATTGTATGTAGTTTTCTGAGCTGTTATATTTATTGTATTACTATTTTCTTTTTTAAATATTGTACTTTAAAAATTCAACTTATTCAATTTTTTCAAAATATCTGTTCATTATATTAATGTTTTCAGTAAAGCTGTTTTAAAAAAATTGTGCCATGCTGAAGACTCCTATCCAAGAAGATTGAATGCTATAATTAAATCAAAAAGTGCTTCAACAAAGTATTGGTTTAAGGGCGTGCACACTTATGCAACCAGCACATTTTTTTATTTTTTATATTTTTTACCCTAATAGATTTGTTTGTTTTTTCAGTTGAATTGTACAGGTTATAGGTCTCAGTAAAGGTGAGAAACATTTTGAAATGATTTATTGTGGTCTCTTTTTTTATATCACAAAAACCTGACATTTTAACAGGGGTCTGTACGCTTTTTATATCCATTGTACTACCACTTGCACCACTGGAAATACAGTGTCTGATTTGTTTGATGCAATAGAAATGTCTATTGAAAGGAATATTACCTTAGTTTAATTTAGATAATTAGTACCTTGGCATGTAGTGAAAACGGGGTGGTACAATGGTAGCATTGTTGCCTCCCAGCAAGAGGTTCTCCTGTTCGATTCTCGGCTGGAGTTCATTCTGTGTGGAGTCTGCATGTCCTGCCCGCGATCGAGTGGCCTACGAAAGACATGCGTGAATGGGCGTGCCTTTGCTGAAGGTTGGACGTCGGGCTGGCAACTCGGCACCATAAAATTCTACTGCCGAAGTTCCGCTGTGGCGACCCCTAACCGGGAAAAGCCAAAAAGACAAACAAGTGCCTTGGCATGTAGTACATGTGGATGCAATTTTGAGGCCCCAAGTGTGTGTTGTTAAGGGTGAGCGGTTGTGAGATTATGATTAGGAAAATTGGTAAACTATGTGTTAAATGTAAAATAATGTGAGTATAGTATGGTAGGGGCTGCATGGAATAGGTGTTTAAGTACTGCTATATGAAGATAAAGGATTAGAATCATACTGATGCAGAACTGAGGAAAGGACGGTGAGTACCAGTGGATTAATTTTAAAAATCATTTTTTCCCCATGTTTGTCATTTATTTATGTAATATATACATTTGTTAATCAAGGTAGAGCACTTAATCCATGTGGACCATTTTCAGATACAGCACATGGAAAATTTACGTAAAAGAAAACATGGCAATAAGATTATAGATCATCTACAGCACCAAGCAAAGGAAACATTACAGTAATGTTGTCATAGCTTGACATATACAGTATTTATATCAAAACTTGAAATAACTTTTATCCTAATGTATTTAATTTAAAGGTAAACTATATGAACATTATGAGCTTTAGTGAAGGGAAATTGGATAAAGAGTTTTGTGTTAGGAAAGTGGAGAAAAATGAAGTCTTAATAACTGCTAAGATTAGTATTTTCCAGTGTGAATTTGGAAGTTGTTGTGGTGGGGGTGTTGTTATCCTGATTATCATCATTATTCTCAACTTCCCTTTTTTCCTCATTTTCTACATGAGGTTGGGGTGTTACCTCAAATGTTGCCTTCTGTTTTGATTCAATGCCACTCTTTTTCCTTCTTTAACAGTTCTGTCTGTCTAACTTTCACAGGTCTTCTCTCACACAATCCATCCATCTCTTGCTGGATGCCCTGTTTTCCTCTGCCATCTTCCTTTGTGTCCCAAATCTTCTTCACTAGATTGTCTTCTGTTTTCCTACACATGTGCCTGAGCCACCATAATTTGTTTTCTCTGACATTTTTTGCAATTGGAGCTACTTGTCTTCTGCTGCAATGTCCTCATTTCTTCTTTTGTCCCACAGTGTGCCTCCTACCACCCATCTGAGGTACTTCTTCTCCTTCACCTTTAGATTCATCTACTGCTCTGTCTTGACTGTCCAGACTTCTGTACCCTACAGTAGTGGTGGTTGCACCACTGTTTTCTACACTTTATTTTTCAACGTCTTTGGCATTCTTCTGTTAGATACCAAAAACACAGCTTTTCACACACCACAACTCGAAAAGACACCACTGTAAATAAAAGGTCACTATATTAAAAATCCAGTCTATTGAGCACTTTTGTCTCCTTTGATATGAGACTTCACCAGAGTAGTATATAAAAGCAAATGCATACCATTTCTATGTTCCACAACTTATCAGCTGACCCTTTTTCTACCAACAAAATCAATTCTACTTCACCAATTAACTTAAGTACATACTTCCACTAAATAAATATTTTTTTTTAAATTAAACATATTTAACCATAAAATTAAATTTAGTATGATTTTAACTTTAAGACACTCATGATCAAAATCACATCATTCATTCATCAGCTCTAAGCTATAGTTGCGAACACTGCTTCCTAAATTCATGTCCTTCCAGGGACCTCCTTGGATTTTTAGAAACCTTTTTTCAGACCTAGAAACTGAAATACATGTTAAAGTTTTCAATAATATGTTTTGCCAGGGCATATGTCATATGTCTGTTCAGAAACTCTGTCTTGCAACAGTCTCTCAGTCTTCCCAATTTAAAATCCGCAATGTTTCTTACCGATTGTAATATATACTACACCACATGCATCTCACAATTAAAATAACTTCTTAAAATTTTCCATTTCAGTTTCTTAGCTGTTGGCAGATTCTTATCACATACATGTTGACATTGTTTTCGCCCTCATTTAAATGCTCCATTTGGTCTATTCCCCAATAAGTACTTCATGTCAGCATTACTTTTCTCTCAATACAGTTTAAAATCCATTCCCCTTCTAAACACCAACAATGGTGTCTTATCTTTCAAACCTCCTAAATTGTTACTATATTTTAACAATGTCCCAGTGTTTTTGCAAAATCCTAAGAATTTTTGACTTTACAGAATATGTGGCAATCAGTTTTCTGTTTACTATTCGTCTATTGCCATCCATTCTTACTTCCATTTTCGTTACATTACTATTCTTACTCAACTGTGGACTCAAATGACCATTCTGCGTTTTAATTATAACTTCATCAACAATGTTTGTCAATGTTATTTCAGGCTAACCTCTTTTTATAAGCATATCCTTAAGTTTTAATATCTCGAATCTAAGTAAATCATTACCTGATATCATATGAGCCACCTGTACCATTTGTCCTTTATAGCTTTCGTTTGCCAGGATGGGTGGCAACTACTAAAATGTTAACACAGAATTAAAATTTTGTGTTTGTGAAACAAATTAGAGGTAAGCTTTATCTCATTAATATCTTTTCTAATCTTGCCAAACGCAAAATATAGTACTTTTGAATACTCGTATTTAAAATTAAAAAAAAAGTCTGTCATTTTTTTAATACAGTTCATAAACATTTCTAATTCCACTAAACTCAATGTCCAAAAATACAAATATATGAAGATACAATTCCAATACTTAATACATGATTAGGGTTTTCAGTAATATGTTTTGCCAAACAAAAATAAAATATTTGTATCTTTATGGATGAACTGATAACTCCATCCATATAACTCTCCATTAAAAAATTATTTCTGTGCTGGACTTGAATTATTTGAAAGTCGAGTACCCAGTAATTCCTAAAGTTTTTCCAATACCAAAGTTTCACAAAACTTTTCAGAATCCCCCCGAGGCTGATTGTTGATGGATCAGATTCTAAATCTTGTCTTGTTGCTAAATTTGTTGATATAAAACTAAAACATTTTGGTGTAAAAATTCCACATTTACTTAAAGATTCAAGTGATTTTTTAATTGAAAATTGATCAAGATTACTGTAAGAGGAACTGTTGTTTGTCACCATTGATGTACAGAATTAATTTTCAGGAATTCCACATGACACTGACCTTGAATGGTTTTATTTGAACTAGAATCAAATGAAATTGATTTTATAGTACATTATATGGAATTGGTACTTTAAAAATAACTAGTATGTTTTTTATGGTGAATTGTTTCATGAAGAATAAGGTGTGGCTGTGGGGGTAGCTTGCAACATTTTTGCCAACTTATTTTTTGCTTACTGGGTAGAGAACTTTATTTTTAAATCATAATATATTGTACACATTTTTAGATAATTTTTGTATTTTTTCGACAGGGAGTTTAATAGAATTAGAAATGCTTATGAAATATATTAAAGAAACAGATTTTTTGAATTTTAAATGTGAGTATTCAAAAGACGTGCTACATTATCTGGATGTTGACATTAGAAAAGATGTTACTGAGAGAAAGTTACTGAGAGAAAGTTTATATCTAATTTATTTTTTAAACCCACATAGAATTAGAATATGTTGCATTTTAGTAGTTGCCACCAGTTCTGGCTAATGTAAACTGTAGTGAAAGCACAAATCGTAAGAGTGACTCGTATGGTATCAGACAACGAGCTGTTTAAATTTGAGGTATTAAAACGTAAGGATATGTTTGTAAAAAGAGCTTATCCTGAAATAGTGTTGAAAAACATAATTGGGGAAGTTATAACTGAAAGGGTTATTTCAGTCTATTGTTGAGTAAAAATAGTAATGTAACACAAACAAAAGTTAGAATAGATGGCAATAGATGTATAGTCAGCAACAGAAAAACAATCCCCACATATTCTGTAGAGTCCAAAGGAATTCTAAAGATTATGCAAAAATGGGGTAGTATTAAAACTAGTGACAATCTAGGAGGCTTGGAAGATATGACACCACTGATGATGTTTAGAAGGTGGATGAATTTTAAATTGTATTTACAAAAAAGTAATGCTGATGCAAAGTATTTATTGGGGAACCGACCAAATGGAACATTTAAATGTTGGAAGTGCAAACGGTATCAACATGTTTATTTTGAGTCCACCAATCCAATAATTAAGAATTTGAAATGGGTAAATATAAAAGATTATTTTAATTGAGATACAGGGTATAGTCTATATTGCAAGCTGTAAACAATTTAGTCCATTGTACGTTGGGAAGACTGCAAGATCATTGCAAGAGAGGATTTATGGACATACGTATGACATAAAGAAGGTAAAACCGACTAAAACATTGGCAAAACATGTAATTGAAAACCCTAGTTATGTATTTTAGTTTCTAGTTCTGGAAAAAGTTTCTAAATGTCCTGGGATGTGGATGGTCTCTGGAAGAACTTTTTGGAATTTAGTGAACTGTATTGCCAACTGCTGCTTACAGTGATGAAGTGCCCAGGCTAAATGATGTGATTTCAATCTTAAGTGTTTTAAAGTTAAAATCTTATGAAATTTGATTATGTGGTTAAATATGTTTAATTTTAAGAAATGTATCTGTTTATTTAGTGGGTGTGTTTATTTAAAACTTAATAGGTGTGTATGTAGAATTGACTTTATTGGTAGAAAAGGATCTGCTAATATGATGTGGAGCATTTAAATGGTCTACATTTGCTTTTATATACTATTTTGATGAAGTCTCATGTCAAAGGAGACAAAAGTGTTCAAAAAACTGAATGATAATATAGTGGCCTTTTATTTACAATGTTGTCTTTCCAAGTGGTGGTGCATGAGCAATTGTGTTTGTGGTTCCTGGTGTGTATTACCACTACTGTGTTTACTATTCTTCTGCCAGATACTCCTCTTGACACTCTGTACCAGTTGGCTGCAGTCACTATGATTCTAGCTTTGATCTCTTTCAGTCTTTCCTTCTCCTCAACCTCTCCTAGATACTTGAAGCTGTCAACCTGTTCCACTCTTTTTCCCTTCTATTTCAATACTCAGCTTTTTTGATTGCCCCATTTACTATCATTAGAACTGTCAGTTTCATCCCATGTGCCTTTAGTTTTGTATTCCATTTGCCTATCCCTTGCTGAAGTTCTTGTTCAGAGTCTGCCTGTAACACTGCATTGTCTGCAAGCAGTAGCTTTGTTGATCTGTTCTCTCCAACCTGTTTGCCAATGTATTCCATCACCAGTATGAGCAACAGTGGGCTCAGAGCTGAGCCCTGATGTACACCCACATTCACCGGGAACTCCTCTGTGTGACAGAACACTATTTGTACTGGAGTCCTTGGGTCCTTGGTCATAGACTGCGATGACTCTACCAGTATTTCTGGGACTTTGAGCCTTAGCATGGCTGCCCACTTCAGCTTTCTTGTGACCTTGTAATGTAGTTCTCGTTTACATCTCATTTTAGTTTATTTACACTAAGTCATAGGCATTCCACATGTGAATGCTTAGTTGGACTCTTTCTTAATCTCTAACCTCTCAACTATCTATCTTATTGCAAACATTGGATCAGTTGTGCTGCATCCTGATCTAAATCAGAATTGCTTGTCTCTCACCTTACTTTCTACTGCTCTGTGTAGCTGTTTAACACTCACCCTCTCCAGAACTTTCATGCAGTGTGATAGGAGTTTGATAGTCTGTACTGTGCACATTTTGTGAATATCCCCTGTGTTCTTTTACATGGACACTAAGAAGCTTATTCTCCACTCATCTGGGATACACCTTTCTTTCCCTACTGCTTTGAGTGCCCTCAGGAGCAGTTTCTACCCTAACATAGCCAACACCTTGATCATATCTGGCATGACCTTCTCTGAGCCCGTCGTTTTCTGTGACTTCATTTTCCTTAGTGCTGTTCTTATTTCTTCTATGGTGGGCCCCTCTTCCTATTTCATAGTAAGCTGTGTCTGGGACAGTACAGCTTCTGTGAGGTTTTCTTCATTCAGAAGCTACTGGAAATACTCCTTCCATCTGCCTGTTAAGTCGGTTGTAAAAGTATATGTTAAGTATTAACATATACTTTTACATTTGCATAAATATAAATGTTAAGTATTAGCATTTATATTTATTCAGATATTTTCTTTTGTAAATATGTTGTGTCCTTTTATTAATTTGGTTCTGATCAATAAAGTTTGTGGCAAAAATGTATTGTTTAGATGTCTAATAAATTATATAAAGGAAAAATCTTTTTTTTTTTGAATAACACAAAGATAAGTACTAAGACTAGTTTTTTTGTAAATGGAAAATGTGTTTATAAAGCTAGTTAAGGCATAATCTGCAGTTAATAGACATAAAAAATAATATGTTGGCTGATTCTGATCAGTTTGCCATTTACAAAAAAGTCAGATGAGTTTAGGAAGAGGGTTCTGCATAAGAGGAATAGGGTCTGTATTAGAACATTGAAAGTTTAATGGTTTGATTCACTAAAGATCGACCTTTAATGATCGAACCATTAAAATTTTGAATGTTCAGAAAAATAAATAAAAAAAAAAAGAAAATCTAAAGGGTGTAGGCAGGGGGGCAAGCCCCCCTGCACCCCCCACACCACCTGCTACTTAAATATACCAACTTCGAGACCGCACTACATTGAACTAAACAGAAATCACCCCTTACAGAGATTTCTGTTTACCCGTTCGTTCTGCACTTTCGCTATTCTCATGTCGACAATGTCGGATTCGACATTGTCGGCTTTCGCGAATATAATATAGACCCAGGGAATATTGATAGAGGACGTTGGTATAACATGTAGTTTTGCACTTGACCTTAACAGTACTTTGTGTTAGATGCACTTTGCACAGAAAATTCCACCATGATAAACACTATGTCCAAAGTTTGGTATTCATAGTTCTGCCTTTCATTGGTGTGTAACACTATTCCACGAATAGCGGTGTTACCTGGATATGTAAATGTGGTCAGCATATGTGATTCATGCTGATTATGGAAACATGGAGGCATTTTGTTAAAATGCCTCCTTATGGCAAAAGCATAATGTACTTAAGGTGTAAGTGTTAGGGGGAGAGTTACAGTGAGAATAAAGCACCTTAGACATAGGCACATTGCTCTGATTCATAGAATAAGTGTAAAATGGCCTCATTTGCATACAAGCTCGTAAAGCGCTCTGAACTTGCACAAGTAATGTATAACAGCACCATGGATCAGCAGATTTATGTGAACTTCAGAGTATTAGAAATTCTTGTGAAACAGCTCAAAATGAGGTAAAATAGTTTAATTTGGTGGCGTTAAGTGTTTATGCATACACAGCCAAACTACTGAATGGGGTCATTGAAGGGGAATGATTTACTTGCCTCAGATCCTGTCTGAGGTGTAGCAACGCTTTTAACAACAGATGTGTCTACTGCGTGGGTATTGAACTATGAATTGCAAGAACACTTCATTAGCATACACTGTTTTTTCTCATTTACATCTCATTTTATTTTATTTACACTAAGTCAAAGGCATTCCACATTACTGTAAATGGTTTCTATGAATCTCACCCTAGCTGTGCTCACTTGCAAACCTTACAGGTAAATTCTGACTGTTTTAGGATGGCATAAATTCTGACTGTTTTAGGATGGCACAGAATTATTCCATGTTGTTCCCTTTAAGTGTGGATTGTGTGTCGTTTTAGGACCACCTATAAACATACAGGAATGTCATAAGGCTAAATAGAATATTACATTATTAAACCTTGTTTTCCCAGGATTGTATTGAATGATGCAGATGTTGTCATTTTGCACGGCTTGGTTTGATGGAAGGTTTGGGCACCTTTTCTCAAAATGGGTGAGCTCATGTAGACGCAAAGGTTTAGACATTTAAATTTTATCTGTTGATTGCAGATGCAAAAAATAACAATGTCCATTCAGTTGAAAGATAACGGGAGACTACAGCGAATTAGAGCAGAGCTTGATTGTTCTGGATGTGTATGAATGTGTATGAGTGTACATTTTATGGGACCAATATTTTGGTGTCTAAAAGAGATTTATGGATTTTTTTAAAGTTTACAAAAAAACTCACCATGGTGCTCAACTCTGTTATGAAGTGTAGTTAGTAAATATATAATTATTTTTTAAGCAGCAGGTTACTGTTTATAAACACTTGAAGCATTTGTTTTATCATCTCCCCTTTGTTAGAATGAAATAAAAAAACAACTTTTTTCTTTAAGTTTAATGTCAAGGGGAAAAATTAATTGCAATGTATACATTGGCACTGCAATTTGAGCTGTGGTGTCCTAAGTACGTAGCCTGCTAAAACATTAAACATAAGATTTTATTTATTTGATGCTGGATTTTCTAACTGGGTTTAGTTTAAAACAAAGCAAAAAAAACTTTTCAGCTGAAGCCTACAGAGAAAAGCTCCAACATACTATAAACATTTTTAAATGGACATTCAGTAATATACATGGACAGACATTAAATAAGACATTAACAAGTGCATATTCATGTAAGTAGAGGCATCTATTACAATATAAAAGATACTTGTGCATTAGTAGATTTGAAGAGGTATATTAGTTGGTTTGACAGATAATAGATCCTGTGATCACTGCTTTAGAAATCCGGAGAAATGGAGGTGAGGGAATGAACTAGGTGTGAAGATTGGAGGAAGATGGGCGAAGGCTGCCAGCCTAGTCAAATAGAATTTGATACATAATTCTATCAATTGTATAAATAAATGTAAAATACAGGCTTGTGTTTTTAAATGAAAGAAAACACTGTAAAATGTGAACTTAAAAATTGTTGCAACATTGCCATCTGCTGTAAGGAGAACCAAGCAAAGCATTTCAAATGTGTCTTTTGAAGTTGAAAAGATCTTATGAATCTTTGTGATGTTTTACAAGTCAGCTCCAGTGAGTCTGGATGAAGGTTTCAGGCCCATTGTTTTAAGGTTAAGGGACAGAATTTACATGTGGAAGGTGCTTTATTGCTCTGGTTTCTGCTGGAGTGTATATGTGAAATGTCTTTTATTGCTGTAGTTTCCTGAGCAGGTGTTAGCTTGCTAAATAATGCAGTTTGTGGCCTGGGAACTCCAGACTGTGTCAAAATGATGTAATTTGGGAGGGCATTAGAGAGCTGTTGGTTAGTGTTTAAAAACTATTGTGGAGTGAGAGACTAGGGAGTATTTTGATCTTGGACATCTAACTCAGCACTGCTTATGCTTTATGTATGTAAGTAGGATTATAGCACTGTGTTTTCTCTTAATATTAGCTAAAGATTAGAAAGTTAGATTTTGTTTTTCTTTGACATCAGACATGTCCTACTGTATTGTTTTAAGTTTCTGTGTGATCTCTGAGCTCTTGGATATCTCTGTGGTGTAGTAGTATTGTCTTGTGTTTTAATTATTTATTATTAAATATTTTAAAACCTTTACATGTGGCTGGTTTATATAGAGATAATTTAATCTCTAAGATACATTATATATTTACAGATTTTACTGTCTAAGTCACTCCAAATTAAGCCTTGACTGTCTAGTCATACTACCATTGGATTATAATATTGCACAGTAATAATTGGACACCCTTTTAAGGGCCTTTTAGAAGCTGATAATTATATTAAGCTGGTGGTGGCAGCAATTACTACTGTATAGTTTGGGTAAAGGGGCACAGCTGGAGAATCTGTGTCAGCCTTTCCCAGGAGTGTCTGTGAAATTGTATAAATACTTATCTCAAAGTGTGGGTGTGTGTCAGCTACCTGGGCAGGGACACTATGCACTGGTTGGATAGAGAAGGTACTGGAGGTTAGCTTGCCAGCTAGGCTGAGATCTGGACCCTATAGCTGTGCCAGTGGGGAGTCTTATTGGGGACCTGGTGAGCAAGGGAGCAACCAGCTGTGTGTATTAGTTATCCTTTCCTCTTCTAGGAGACAACCTCCCTGGTGTTAGTGGTGAGGATTGAGGCTCCTTGATTGCTGGGCCAGGGCACGGACGTCACACTAGGTAGGGCAGAAAATGTAATATTTTAATTAAGAGGTGGGGTATAAAGTAAGTTCAGAGGCGATTATATATGACTATCATAAGGTTTATATTAAAAGTATAGAGATGGGTGTGCAGTGTCACAAAATGTATATAGTGGGAGATGCTTGTAAAACTGGTCACAGATTGGTAAAGACTGGCTGTGAGGCATATGATTCTGAATGAAGAGAAATGGGTTGATGATATGGCAAGCTGAAGATAATGGTGGCATTTAGCCTGGAGACTGGATAAGGTGAGTTTTTCAGATAAATCCCATTTGTTATTGAATTGGATGTAAAAGTGAAAAAATAAGTAAATGTAAAACTAGGAACGCTAAGCCACCCCACCATCTATGAGAGAAAATTTTATTCATCTTGAGAAATAATAAAAAAACTAGTGAAAAATATAGCATTGTTTTTTTTAACTTCATTTGAGCTCTTGCATTTAAAGTCAGTTGTTAGACGTAAACTGGACTGGGTGTCAGTAAACTGGACTGGGTCTCAGTTAATCATGTGATTTGTTTTTCATATTATGTCATGTATGCAAGATGCACTCTTCTTAATGCATTTTTAAATAAGTGACAGGTGCATTAAATGTCTTTGAGCTGTAACTCTTGATTGATTTTTATTATTCCTGAAGGCTGTGCACGTATTTGCAGTTATTGCATACCCAAGTCTTTTTGTTCAGTTTAACGTTGGTGCGAGTAAAATGCCAACTCTTTAATTAGCAGTTCATGTTTTATCAAAGGCTGGAATTCATAAACAAACCGCGCAAGTGGCTTTTTGTACAACACATGTGTACTACTATGACTGATTCATAAGTTTGTAGTGCTACATGTAAATATGGTAGTCCGTGAGTATGGCTTTATAATTACGCCCTTGGGCAACCTGCTGCATTGCATTGCAAGGATCCTTGTGTATTATGGTGATTCACAGATGTCTGTGCTGTGCAAGAGCCATATAGAGTAGTGCACAAAATGTGGAAGTGTTTGTGATAATTTAGTGGTGTGCAGTTATGTATTCCAGTGAGAGGATCTGAGCATTAGGATGCGGAGCAGCTTCACCATGCTAAGATCAATTATCCGGGTAAGTAGGATCACATTGTGTGTCTGTCTGTCTGGCTGGCAAGTCCAAGGGAAAGGGGAGAACCAGTGCTGGGTAAGATGGAACAGGTTAATTCTGAAGTGCTGTTGTGTGTTGCAGACATACTTGTTGGGAAGCTGGTGAAAACTCTTTGTTCTGCAACTTATCAACCTGGCAGATTACGAGATTACTTTTGAAACTTTTTTTTTTTGTATTTGGGGACTTGTCCACCTGGTAGATGTTTTGGAACTTTCTGTAGAATGCCTGCAGGAAATGGAGAATAAAAAATGTCCCCTCAGTTTAGAAGTAAAATATCTAAGGGAAGAGTTGCTTGATTTAGTAGAGATGGCAAGACATGTTAAAATTGGTGAAAGAACTAGATTACAGAAAGTCAGTAAGACCCAAAATGTCTGATAAATTAACACAGTAATCAAGACTACAAACAGAAATTCATGTGATACAATAGAAGTAAATAGGATTTATTACTGTGTGGCTAAATTAATAACAGATAAAGTCTTACCAAAAAATACAGGACAATAAGAGAAAGGAAGGGAAGGAATCAAATGCTATCATGGAACTATCAACTAGAGAAAAAACTATAAAGCAATTAATTAAGATAAGTGTCACTGTTAGGAAAGAGAACAGATCAACAAAAACACTTAGAAAGATAGACATGATAAAAGCAACGTGCAATATTGGAACAAACTAGGATCTACCATAAACTGCGAAAAAGAACCGGCACATAAACTGATAAGCAACACAAAACGATAAACCAGCTCACTGACTTAGGACAAGAATATTTAATCCACAAATTGACACCGAAAAGTGTCTGTAAAATCCAACAAGAACTTAAAAATCAGGCAAACTTCCTCAGAAAGTAACAAGTAAGCTCAATAAACAAACTTTTAAATAAGAAAGTGCGGGAAACCTATTCTAGATTTAAAGCTATACATACTTAAAAACTATAGAAATAAATTAAACATCATTCTTGTAAAAACCTTGTTATAAAACATGAAACACACATAAAAATAAAAAATATATACGCATACATCAAAATGATGACATGTTATGTTAAACAATGAAATATATGTGTTTATGAATAAATCCATGTATATATTAAAATTACCTATGTAAACTATTCATTTTGAGTATGCAGGAGATGGAACAAGCTTCATTCAAACCTGGATAGTTGAAGGCATGATGGCGTTGAAGGAATGATGTTTAATTTATTTCTATAGTTTTTAAGTATGTATAGCTTTAAATCTAGAGTAGGTTTCCCGCACTTTCTTATTTAAAAGTTTGTTTATTGAGCTTACTTGTTACTTTCTGAGGAAGTTTGCCTGATGACGAACGAAAAGCGCTTTAAAGTTTTTTAAGTTCTTTTTGGATTTTACAGACACTTTTCGGTGTCAATTTGTGGATTAATTATTCTTGTCCTAAGTCAGTGAGCTGGTTTATCGTTTTGTGTTGCTTATCAGTTTATGTGCCAGTTCTTTTTTGCTGTTTGCTATGGCGTCTGATTCTCCGGCTCCTTCTGGCTTGGACACTCAACCAGCACAGTCCATGTCGGGCATCAACAACGAGGTTCGTACTACTTCTATGACTAAGGTTCAACCCGACTTGTCTGGTGGTTTGAAGACACCCGACGGTGACTCTGTTAATAAGTTATTCACAGTATTGTTAAATAAGATTGAACTAATTAGTAAACGTATCGATCAGCTGGATGCGAAACAAACCTCTCTAGCCAACGATTTTTCGCTCCGGCTGAATAAAGACTTGGAGAAGTGCGGGGGACCATTGTTACTATTTCAAATTTTGACCAAGTTAATGACTATACGGATTTTAATGATACATCAAAAATTAATGGCTCTCATGTCATTAACAATCAGCAACTTTTGCCTCCTAATCATCATTTTGGACAACAAGACGAGCAGAATGCCGTACGCGTCACTGATGTGGATTCACCTACTCCAGCACAACGGCCAGTGAGTGCTGTTTTGAATTTGAATACTAGCGCCCAGGCTCAACGGGTAACGAGCTCTGTTCCATCTTTGAATCCACCACTGAACGTTATAGTACCGACAGCGTCTCTCGACGGTTTTCCTGCTATCTTTCAACCTACACCAGTTCATGTAAGTAATCCGTGTCTTGTTACTATTCAGTCTCAAAGTAAAGGGCCAATGTCTAATTGTTTCCAGCGTAACGATGAAAATGTTTTTTCACTTACGGCATGGCTAAATAAGAGCTTCAATTTTGGATCTGAGCAAGCATCCCTTGTACTATCCAACAATGTATCAGATGAAAATGATTCTGAGACCGACATTGTTGCAAATTTGAAATTGTTGGACAATTTGCTACTTAAATACAAGAAGACGCAATTAGAGGTTGCATATTTGAAGGAGTGCCTCCAGCAGAAAATAATTCCTAAAGGGTTACGCAGAGTGCAATACCCGACAGGTCTCATTAAAGACTCTGCTTTCCATTTGGAATTGAACAATTTATTTGATCGACAAGGGTTTGAACTATTAGAAGTAATGATCAAACATTATTCTCTAATGACTGATAAAATCTTAACCTTTGTTCAAGATGTGGATGCTAAAGTGTCCA
This sequence comes from Protopterus annectens, assembly GCF_019279795.1. Lineage (NCBI taxonomy): Eukaryota > Metazoa > Chordata > Ceratodontiformes > Protopteridae > Protopterus > Protopterus annectens. The sequence goes on along the minus strand of NC_056732.1, from coordinate 717,536,320 downwards.
AAGATATGCAATTTGAGAGATACAAATTTGACTATAATAGGATCTTTTCAAGTATTAACCAACATCTCTCAAAGTTAAACAGCAATAAGGTTAAAAAACTTGAGCGAGATATTCTGGCTTACAAGAAGGGTCTCGCTTATCCATCTCCTCCACCAGCACAGATTTGGCAATTGGGCTATTCACTGTTTGAAATGTCCTCAAATGAATTACAATTAAATTTTGGGGCTGAAGTTACACCTCCCGTCCAAGTTGCAACTCAAAAAACTAGGCAACCTAGATACCAACCTGATAATGACTCTTGTCCTACTTGTCCAACAACATTACCTGATGAACCCTGTCAAGAACTTCCACGAAGAAGTGAAAGACTTATGAATTCCTCTAGAGTTAATTATAATTATAGTTCCAGGCAATATAATCAAGGTTGTTACCAACAGCACGATCCTGTTGATAAATTTAATAGGCATCAACAGGATTGTCACAATTACAATTCAAAGGGTGCCAGGCCGAAGCAACAGAAGGGTCAGAAACCACCAAGGTGATTAATGTTCCTTCTGTGGAGGAGGAGATGTCCTTTATGGATGAAGAGAGACCACTTTCCCCTTCAATTGAGTCACTTTCTCCAGTTTCTCCTAGATTTTTAGCTTCATCACCTGTGTCACCCATCACCTATTCCACGCCTGAAAGTTCTACTCTGGAAGTTAATGGTTCATCAATTCGCAATGTCTCTACTAATGACACTATTGTATTACTTGCATATGAACCTGTTATTGAACATCCAGTTATAATATTCAACAAAGATAAGGACTTTATAGTTTACAATTTTTCTGACAGTGTTTTATCTACAGAACTTGTGGATTTTTTATCAAAGAGTTATACTTATGTACTTTGGACCAACATGGACATTTCTAGGACTATCTTAGAGTTAAAAATGTTTACTAGGAAGCTCAATCTAGGTTTATTTTTCATGAACAACAATGATCCCGTAGTGAAAAGTCAATTTCATGTACTTAGTACTTTTAATCCACCTCTCCACCCCCTTCTTCAAATTTTTGATCAAATATGTGAACTTGACTTGAGGAATCTAGCTACCACTAAAAGGGTCACTAAAAGTAAATGTTAAGTTGTCAATCTCGCCTTCATTCTTGCAGGATGGGTTCGGAGCCGATCCTCGGCTCCGACTCGGCACTTGCTTTAGCTCGAGAACTCCTTTTACCAGCTCGAGGCAACCCTATATCCCATGATGCAAGGCGGAACTACCCCAGATCTCGAGCTTAAAGAGGTCTCCTTTGCCAGCTGAGGTAAGTAGTTTTTGTCAAAAAGCTTAGTTAGGGAATTATTTCTTCCTTTTTCCCCCTTTCATAGTGTGTAGTATTTCTACAGCCCACCCTATTCCCCTTATAGTTAAAAACATAAATTCTTTACATAGTTGTAAAACAGTTTTAAGTTAGGCCTAGACCCCATTGGTTAATCCCTACCTGTGTGTCTGTGTGTTTGGGGATTAATTGTGTGTTTGTTGGGGTGTGTGTGACTTTCTTCCTCTAGGACTATGTCAAAGGAAGGCAAGGTCTCAGGCTTCAAGAAGTGTGACTCGTGCTGTCAGAAAATGTCTCTGACAGACGGTCACACTTCTTGTGTTTACTGCCTGGGGCCTTTGCACCTGCAGGACTCCTGTGCTTTGTGTCACTCTTTTAGCCAGAGAAACCTGCAGGAAAGGAGGAATAAATTGATCCTCCGTGGCTTACTTAAGCCAGAAGGTTTTCCCTCTAAAACAGGGTCTAGTAAACCTTCTAAGCCACCGAAGGTTCAGGCTACAGTATCTAAGCCATCTTTCTGCTTCCAAGTTAGTGGGTTCGGCACCGATTGGTTCCTCGGCTCCAGCCGGAGCGACACCTTATCCAGCATCGGAGCCGAGAAACCTTCGCTCCATCTGGAATTCAGGGACTGAAGAGATCTCGGAGTATCCACTCGGCTCTGGGGTCTCTTTGTCGGAGCGGAGCCATCGGAGCCGATCTTCGAGATCTTCCAGGCTGTCTGACCACGACTTAGAGAGGGTGGTAAGCAGGCTGTTGAAGTCGCAGGCACTGGCCCAAATGCTCCATAGCCCGCCTCATCAGACTGCTATTGCTTCACCCCTTGAACTTCCTCCTCCGACTCCCGCCAGGGTTCGGAGCCAGAGCTTCTCGGGACAGCGACTGTTTAGGCGCTGAGCCGATACATCCTTCGCCCGATCTCCTCCTTAAGACCTTCCTTGGAGGGATCCGTCGTTGAGTTTCTTGATGGCTGAGGGGCTAGTGGCATCGGACCCTTGTCCGACCCCGCCTCCTCTCGGGGGCTCGGCACCGACATCGCCTCGAGCCTTCCCTCTCAGTGGAGCCGGAATTCCTGTGTCCTCGAACGGGATTTTCCGGTCTCCGGGGAGGGAGCCTTTGAGGTGATGAGGAGTGTCCTGGCTCCTGAGCCAGGTCAACGGTCCATCCCTCTAGCTCCTCCTGCCTGTAGACACCTCTTGCCAGCCTCTTGCTCTCAGGCCCAGGGATCCATCGCCCAGGTTTCCCATTGGGAATTTCCTCCTCTTCCAAAGTTTCTCCTGATCCTGCAGGTGAACCCTCGGAAGAGGTCGTGTAAGGGGAAACACACAGACTCCCCTGAGTCTAGTACACTCGATACGGACTTAGATGAGTAGCAGGGTTCCCCCTCTGAGGATGTCTCCTTTTCAGACATCCTTGAGCTCCTCAAACAGAGGGGAATTGGCCATCCATTGATCCCTCCGAGGATGAGTCGGTATACCTGGAGGCTTTTGGATCCCGACCCTCCACCTTCTGGGTGTCTCCGCCACCCACTTATGCAGGTAGTGGCTCGGAAGGCGGCAGCTCCAGATTCTGTGGAACCTGTCCCCAGGAGACCATCCAAGTTTATTATGGCCCCTACGGACAAACAGTTTCTTTCAAAGGGCGCCTCTGTGGATGCTATGGTGGCGGCCCACTAAGAAGGAACTGGCGGATCCTTCAGTACCTGTCCATCCTCCTAACAAGGATTCTAGGACCATGGACAGGTATGGAAAGCGGATGTTTTCTTCAGCGACCTTTGCTATGCTGAACTACCTTTGTCACTTCACCAGGCTTCAAAGAGATATTCTCAAGGAACTGGGTGAAGTGGTCCAGGATCCTTCTGCTGCTGGGGCTCAAGAAAAGATTGCCTCACAGCTAGCAATCCTGAATTCCTTATCCAACTCCTCCATGCGGCTCATATCCTATGCGGCCGATGGAGCGAGGGCACAGGTGTGGCTCTTAGACGCCAACCTGGATGCGGCTTTGTAATTTTATGACCCTTTTTAATGCGTCCTTCACCAATACCCCCTTTGATGGTTCGGCTTTGTTCGGACCTCAGGTGAAGGATACCTTGACCAGGTGTGAGCAGGACGGTAAAACTCTTTCTGCCGTTGGAGTCCATTTTTCCACCCCTTCTAGACCATATCCCAAGGGTCAGAAGGGAGGGAAGATGTGGTTCAGCAAAGCCCAAGGAGCAACACTGGACAGACGTGGTCAGTATACCCCAGAGGCAGAGGGGGTAACAATAACAGACGCCCTAGAGGCAGGGGGTCCTCAGAACCAGGGCAACAGGGAGTCTCTTCCTGAGAAGCCCTTTCAGCACCCCTGAGGTGTTGCCCGACTGTCCACCCTTGGAGGCAGTCGGGGAAGGATTTCGCTGTACCCAGTAGCCTGGCATTCCCTCTCACAAGATATGTGGGTACAGTCGATCATATCCGAGGGTTACAAGATCCCCTTCGAAAGGTATCCCGTACCTCAACAATCCCTTTCAGACATCTCACCCGGTCAAAGGGATTTGGCAGAACAGGAGGTTTCAAAGCTCCTAGGAAAAAGAGCCGTCCAGACTGTTCCGGCAGACCAAGTAGGATCCGTCTACTGAGATTCTTTTTGGTCCCCAAAAGGACGGGAGATTGGAGACCAATATTAGACCTGAGCAGTCTAAACAGATTTGTCAAAAAGGCAAGATTCCAGATGGTCACGCTTCAGTCCATTCTTCCCTTTCTAGGCAAGGACAACTGGATGTGCTCTATAGACCTTCAGGACGCGTACTATCACATAAAGATTCACAGGCTCCAGAAGGTTTCTCCGCCGCTAGGGACCAGTCATTACCAATTCAGAGCCCTGCCCTTTGGACTCACTTCAGCCCCCAGAGTGTTTACCAAATGCATGGCAGTGGTTACAGCTCATCTGAGACGTCAAGGATTCCAGGTGTTTCCGTATTTGGACGACTGGCTCCTCTCCACCACCACCAGGTGTCAACTTCTTCAGACCAGAGACTACACTCTGCAGCTTTGCAAGAGTTTGGGGATTTCGTAAATTTCAAAAATCTTCTCTGCGGCCTTGCCAATCTATCACCTTTATAGGCAGAATTAAACACCGTCAAAATGTTAGCCAGACTAACAGATCAAAGAATTACATCCAAAAATTCGTTTGAATTCTATTGCAGAGCAGCAAGGTCAAAGCCAGATTGATACTAAAGGTTCTAGGTCTTATGGCTGCGGCCATTGTTCTTCTACCACTGGCTCGCTTCCACATGCCTTCTGCAGTGGATGTTATTCACTCAGTGGTCGTACCACAGTCTTCCGATGAGACACGAAATCTTAGTCACACAATCGCAGAACTCATCTGAGCTGGTGGATATCTTCCTCTTCTTCATCCGGGACCCTTTGTTCTCCCTCCTCCAGTTGCCACAGTTACTACGGATGCCTCTCTGATCGGGTGGGGGCATTATCAGGGCAGGATGGTCCACGGACGGCAACCCATAGAATACCATCTGCACATCAATGTCCTGGAGATGAGAGCGGTGCTTTTAACGCTGCAAGCCCTCAACGACTTTCTTCCCACGGGACTATTGCAGTACAAACGGACAACATGTCCGTGGTCTGGTACATCAACAAGCAGGGCGGGACCAGGTCCTATCCGTTGTGTCGAGAAGCTCTTAGACTTTGGCAATGGGCAATCTCCTCTCATCGGTTTCTGATAGCAACGCACATCCCCGGCAAGTCCAACCTCTTGGCGGACAGGCTGAGCAGATCCATTCTGATGCCTCACGAGTGGTCTCTCAATCAATCTGTAGTGGATCAGATTTTTCTGAAGTGGGGCACACCTTGTTGCGATCTTTTTGCTACACCTCAAAACAACAAGTGCCCGATTTTTTCACCCTTTTTCCCCTACCAGGCCAACCCCTGAGAGACTCTCTAACCCAGGATTGGCCCCGGGGACTTCTGTACGCTTTTCCTCCCTTTCCCTTGATTCCACAAGTCATTCAGAAAGCCACCGTGTTGAGGGCCAAGTTGGTTCTCATTGCCTCTTACTGGCCTCGACAAATTTGGTTTCTGTCTCTGCATCGTAACCTCCTGGTGCAGCCCTGGCATCTGGACCCAGTTCCGGATCTCTTGATCCACCAGTCGGGTCAGCAGCACCGGGCCATTCATTCTCTCAACCTCACTGCTTGGTTGCTCCACTTCCTTCCCTATTGGCTTCGATGATCTCTGATTCAGTCAGAGACATCTTAGTTTCTTCTTTAAAGTCGCCCACCAGAACTGTTTATGCTAGCAAGTGGCTTTTCTATTTGGGCAAATTCCAGGAATATTGATCCCTTTACTGCTCCTGTGCATTCTGTTTTAGATTTCTGGCTGAAGTTTTTCATTCAGGATCTTCTTCATCTACAGTTAAAGTTCAACTGGCTGCTATTTCCAAGTATCATGTTGGCTTGCATGATAATAACATTATGTCTCATAGATTATGCAAGGCCTTTCTGAGAGGAGTTTTTCTCCTAAAGCCGCCGATAAAGCATCCTCCTCCACAATGGGATCTAAATTTAATGTTGGCATCCTTGATGCTACCTCGCTTCGAACCGTCTGCTTCATGTTCTTTGAAATTATTGACCTGGAAAACTATATTCTTACTGGCTGTCACTTCAGCAAGAAGGGTTTCCGAGATTCAAGCTCTCTGCATTCGTTCCCCGTACTTGGTTTTTCATAAGGACAGGGTATCCTTAAGAACGAACCCATCCTTTCTCCCCAAGGTTGTGTCTCAAACCAACATTAACCAATCCATAGACCTACCAGTCTTTTTCCCAAACTATTCTGACAGAGCTGAACAAAAGCTTCATTTTTTGGATGTCCATCGTCAGCTCAGGTACTATTTACATAGAACGAAACAATTCAGGAAATCGGACCAATTATTTGTCTCCTATGCAGAAAACAGGATGGGCCTTCCAGTTTCTAAAGTGACCTTATCCAGATGGTTGTCTTCCACCATTTCCTATGTGTACTCTCTCAGAGGCAAGCAGCTACCTTCTAAAACCCGAAGCACACTCAACCAGGAGTCTATCCACTTCTGCAGCCTTTCAGGATAGACTATCCATTGATACCATTTGTGCAGCAGCTACTTGGGCCACTCCTCATACCTTTGTCTCTCATTACAAGTTAGACTTGGCCTCCAGAGACAGGGCCAGTTTTGGTTCCACAGTTCTCAAGAGTCTGTTCCATTGAGCCACCCGGAGGTAGGTGCTAGGGACGCGGTCCCATCCAGCAAGAATGAAGGCGAGATTGACAACTTAACATTTAGAAGTTATGTACCTACCATAACGTTCCATGTTAGTTGTCTTCTCTCGCCTTCTTTCTTGCGTCCCTCCCTCCTTCCCCCTGGCCTGGACAGATCTTAAAAGAGTTCCTATCAGGTTGTTTCCTCCTGAGCCTTCATTTGAGGACCCTTTTTATGAATTTGGGTTTCCTAATTATGTTAGGTTAGTCCTTAGCAGGGTAGGTTAGCTACCAAACAAGATCTGAGGTAGTTCCGCCTTGCATCATGGGATATAGGGTTGCCTTGAGCTGGTAAAAGGAGTTCTCGAGCTAAAGCAGCCGAGGATCGAACCCATCCAGCAAGAAAGAAGGCAAGAGAAGACAACTAACATGGAACGTTATGGTAGGTACATAACTTCTAATTTTTCAGGTTTGGAAAGGGATTTCTTGAATTATATACAATCTCAAGACATCAGAATCTGTAAACCTGATAAAGGGGGTGGCTTTGTGGTTTTTGATAATTTTGATTACACAGCTCGTATGTCAGCCCTTCTTGATAATGAGACCTACCAGGTTAGTTCTAGATCCGAAACGAATAGGGCCTACAATCTTATAAAATCATGTATATATGATTTTTTCGTAGATGGCCGTGTTGATCATTCTATGTTTTATTACACGGGTACTATTTTTCCTAGATATCCAATGTTGTTCGGAATACCTAAAATCCACAAAGATGTAAATAATCCTCCTATGAGACCCCTCATTGATGGGCGTGGTTCACCTACTTACGCTATTTCAAAAGTAGTGGATGGTATTTTGCAAAAATACGTGGCCCTAGAGTCTCAGATTTGTAAAGACTCTTGGTCTTTTTTGTCTAAGATTAATGAGTTAACTTTTAATAGTGAACTCAAATTTCTTGACAATAGATGTCAAAGACCTCTACACCTGTATCCCTCACGACATTGCTATAGAGTGGGTGGCTGACATCATGAAAAAGCATGGATCTTCACTATCTGATATTTCTTTAATATCTGAAATGCTTGATTTAATTTTAACTAACAATTTTTTTATGTTTGACAATAAATTTTTCTTGCAAAAAGTTGGTCTAGCTATGGGCTCACCATGTGGTGCCAGTGTGGCAAATTTGGTTATGGCCCAGTGGGAGTCCCAATTTATCTTTTCATCAATTTATAGACCGGATGTTATTATTTATTACATCCGATTTCTTGACGACATCTTCATCCTTCTTAATGGCGATGAGCGTTTGGCCACAGACATAGTTAATTTTTTTAATTCTACTACTAACTTTTTAAAGTTTACTCATACATTCAATATTAACTCCATTGCTTATTTGGATATTTTGCTAGTTAAAAATTTGAGTTTATCTTGTTTTACTGGTCAGGTCTTTAGAAAGCCAACATACTCCAATTCTTTCTTGCATTTTTCAAGTTGCCACCCATTCCACCCAAAAAGATTGGTCGTAAAGGGTCAATTAGTGAGGGCTTCACGTATCTGTAGTTTAGAACATGACTTCATCAATGAATGTAACACTTTGAAACATATGTTTCTCCATCGTGGTTATCCTGAGTGTTTAGTTGATTCATTGATTGAGAAAGTCAAAATTAAAAGATTATCTAAGCAACTGTATCCATTGCTGCACTCAAAACAGTTGCTGGATGTTGAGGTACTTCCTGTTGAACAAAGCACTATTTCTCAGGGGGATTCCAGTTTGGTTCCTGAACAAATTTTTCAACGTTCATTTATAACAGCATTTAATGCACAATCAAAATTTATCATTGAAATTTTGCTGAAAAATTGGGAATTATTTAGGAGTAACCCATCAATTTTTCTTTTTCTTGGTCCTAAACCACATTTTGTATTTAGTAAGGGCAGAAACATCAAAAATTTCATTGAGAGTAGTAAAAAACCTGCCCCTGGGAACACGGGAATGTTTAAGTGTGAGAATTGTAACCACTGTAGATACGTAGATTGTACTAATCAATTACTAGTGTACTCGTTATAGGTTGAAATCAAAATTCAACTGTAACAGTAAATTTCTAGTTTATTTAGTCAAATGCTCTGACTGTTTTGCATTTTACATAGGCAAGACTGCATCAATATGCAATGTCACATAACAAACTTGATAATGCTTTGGCCAAACACCTCCACTTATTCCCTGGGCATAAATTTAAATTTTTGGTCATCGACCAGTATGTTCAAGATGTAAGCAAACTGGAAGAACTGGAATTGTTGTGGCAGATCAGATTGAACGCCTTCAACTATCCAGGTTTGAACGAAGCTTGTTCCATCTCCTGCATACTCAAAATGAATAGTTTACATAGGTAATTTTAATATATACATGGATTTATTCATAAACACATATATTTCATTGTTTAACATAACATGTCATCATTTTGATGTATGTGTATATATTTTTTATTTTTATGTGTGTTTCATGTTTTATAACAAGGTTTTTACAAGAATGATGTTTAATTTATTTCTATAGTTTTTAAGTATGTAGCTTTAAATCTAGAATAGGTTTCCCGCACTTTCTTATTTAAAAGTTTGTTTATTGAGCTTACTTGTTACTTTCTGAGGAAGTTTGCCTGATGAGCTTTAAAGTTTTTTAAGTTCTTGTTGGATTTTACAGACACTTTTCGGTGTCAATTTGTGGATTAAATATTCTTGTCCTAAGTCAGTGAGCTGGTTTATCGTTTTGTGTTGCTTATCTACCATAAGCTATTATAAATAATAAACTAAAGATATCAGCACAGGCAGAAAAACCTAGAAGATATGCAGATAAATACAAAGGAAACATACAAAATAAGCAATTCATTGATGACCCAAAAAAGTGTTCTAGAGAATTGGGAAACAAATTAAAAGGTATAGAAAAAGAAGAAATAGACACATTTTGATGAAATATCTGTGAAGACACTGTGGAACATAAAAAAGATGCTGAATGGATAGAAGTAAAAGAAACAGTAAGAAGTTCAGATATACATGATATGAAATGTGGTGAAGTAATGACCAGAGAAATTGAAACAAAATTAAGAAAAGCTCCTAACTGGAAAACCCAAAGCCCAGATGGAGTACTTAACGTCTGGTTAAAAGTATTGACTTCTTTACACAAAAATTTAGTCTTGAGTAAGAGCTACTTGCATGTGCATCCTGAACAGATACCAACCTGGTTAACAACAGGAAAAATGATACGCCTCCTAAACCAATAACTTGCCTTCTGGTGATGCATAAATTATATACTGGAATTGATGCTGGCAGAGTTTATAGTCATTCATAAGGAAACTCAATTGTGGCAATAGAACAACAGGATAATAAAAAGTCATATGGAATAAAGAATCATTTGTTGTTAAATAAAGTCAGAATGGAGAATTGTAAAAAGGGGAAGAATCTAACTATTGCATGCAATCTGAGGGTCATGCTGCTCAATGCTAGAAGTCTAAATCTCAAAATGCACTCATTCGAAGCACTCCTTAAAATGGAGAGCATTGACATTTGTGCTGTAACAGAGACCTGGTTCAAGGCAGCATAAAGCACCTCTGCACTACCAGGCTATAACTCATTCCACATCTTTCAGCCCTAGAACTTGGACTGAAGCTCCAAAGGTGGTGTTGTTTCCATATTCATAAAGGATGCGCACACCTGCAGACTGTAACCCAACATAACGCATCAGAGATACTTTAGGTGCAGCTAAAATTGGGTAAGACAGTGATTCAGGTCATAGCCTGTTGTAGGTCCCCTACCATGTCCCAAGACACTCACTCCATGTTCCTAAACACCCTGGAGAATATTAGGGTCCAACCTAACACACTCATACTGGGCAACTTCAATAAACCCTCCATTAACTGTGAAAACTACTCATGTACCAATACACAATACATTAATTCCAGTGCCCTGGACAAGTTCATTCTTTCCCCCACTAGAGGTAGCAACATCCTTGACCTGGTCATTACAAAATGGGAAATCGTTGCTCTACACCAATAGTCAACTCCTCCCTAGTTAGATGTGACCACAAACTAATCACGCTGGAAATCCCCCCCCCCCCCCCCCCCACAAAGGTAACCATCATGAAAAACTTCTGAACAACTCCACAAGAACAAAGTAAAAGTGAAAAAGCAGCAAAGCAAACACCAGGAAGGAACCGGACCAAAAAAATTATAAGCTTTCGTTTGTTTAATAAAACACCACAAACTTCATCAGAATAAATACAAAAACTTGAAATCATCCTTTAAATACTTGTCATGTGCAAAAAATCATCCAGTGACAAAATGCTTCAAATAAATTATTTAAGTAGTCATTATGATGTCATGAAAATGTAAAAATACACCACAATTTTTTTTAACATTGCATATGTATAAAAACATGAAAATGTATATATATAATAGTCAATAATAACAAACTATTACATAGTGTTTCATCAAAAAAGCCTATTTTGTGAACAGCTTGGCTCACTACATCAAAGCCTTTATAACTGAAGAAAACACTTGATGTTAATAGTTTCATTTAGTCTGCTCTTAAAAGCTATCTGCCATTTAGTTTCCCTACATTTTAATAAGGCTTTAGAATTACCCACCAAAGGACCACAAACTACTGTATCTAAGACAAAGAATGTAAATTTCTTAAAGTTGTTACATAGTAAAACATGTCATGCCAGTGCATTATTCCCGTCTTTGTTACTCACTGCCAACACATGTTCATAAATCCTTCTACTAGGTCTTGCCAACATAAAAACTGGTACAAGAATTACATATTGTGATATAAACAATACCCACAGAATCACATGTAAACCTGTCCTTTGCCCATATAGCTTTCTTGAAATGTTTTAACTCAACAGAACCTGAATTGGCTGTGTATCTGCCTGCAATGACCACAAGCAAAAGTCTGAACAGGGTCTTTGACCTCATTGTGTGATGTCTTAGAAGTGCTTTCAAGTATACTTCTTATGTTACATACCTTTTTATAAGTAAACAAAGGTTCATTAGCCAGGACTTTCACCAATTCAGAATGTCAAAGCAACACCTTCCAATTTTCCTTAATAACACATCTAATAATGTCCATTCCATCTTTAATGGATAATGGGAAGGCCAGCTCAAAGACCTTGTTGTTTTTATTTACCCTACTTGCTAGGCTGAAATTGCCTCTCAAGATAGGACTAGCTAAACTGTCTCTGAGACTTATAACTTCAGCAACAATGTTACGTAACCAAAACAAATCATATCCCCTGGCTATAAAAAATCCAATCAGTTTGTTAACCTCACCATAAAAAACAGAATCTTCACTAGTCAAACGACTCAACCTTATAAGTTGTCCCTTGACAACCCCTCTTTTCATATGTTGGGGGGTGAAGACTGTCCCTGTGTAGGTACTGATTGACAAAGGTAGAGTTCCTATGGATACTACTACTAAAACTAAAACTGTCATCAAGTAGTTCCAGATGAATTTCAGGAAGTCTGTTATTTTCCCATACCCTCCCAGGGTAAAGTTCAAAAAACTGGTTGAACAATTTAGGTCTTGCAAAAATAACTGGAAACTATCAAATTAGAGACTTATTCCAAGTGCAGTGACTGAGACCTGGTTCAAGGCTGCAGAGAACACCCCTGGATTACCAGGCTATAACTCATACCATACTTTTCGGCCACCTAACCTGGGCTGGAATACCAAAAGCAGAAGTGTGTCCATATTCATTAAGGATATCCACACCTCCAGGCTAGTTGCTCAGCATAATGCATCCGAGGTTATCCAAGGGCAACTATCTCTGGGCAAAACTGCAATCCAAATTGTAGCTTGCTACAGACCCCCCACCATGCCCCAGGATTCCCACTCCTCTTTTCTTGATTTACTGGAAAATATTAGGGTTCAACCAAACACCCTAATAATGGGCGATTTCAACTACCCCACCATTAACTGGGAAAACTACTCATGTACCAACTCCTTCGCTCAACGCTTTCTGGAATTCATAAATTCCAATGCCCTGGATCAACTTATCCACACCCCCACCAGGGTCAACAATATCCTAGACCTAGTCACTACCAACATGAGTGACTGGTGTTACACACCTGAAGTCAACTGCTCGTTGGTCAGGTCCGACCATAAGCTAATCACCCTAGATATCCACATCCCACCCCCACCCCCCATTAAGGAAATCGCAGTAAAAAATTTCTCCAAAGCCAACTTCATGCTTCTTAAGACAGAAGTGACTAATTTCATGACACCCATGCAGATGGACAATACAGTTACGACTGCTGAATCCTACACAGATGCACTCTATAAGCACTTACACGAGTGCATGGATCGTGCTATCCCAAACAGAACCAAGACGCTATCCTCCAAAAAAATGAAGTCAATCTGGTGGTCCCCTGCCATAAGTCAATCTGGTGGTCCCCTGCCATAAACAAACAACAGAAGGAAGAAACTGTTGCAAAAGAGAGTAAAATCCCATGAGTGGAGGAGTTCCCTGGTCAGCCTCAGTAAGAAGCTGAGATCCCTCATAAAATCCTCCAAATCTAGCTACAAAAACAAAATCGCCACTGATTCTAGGGACAACCACAAAGCATTCTATAGCTTTGTCAAGAATCTCAATGGCAACACCCAGATCTGCTCTGAGTTGCAGCACAACGGCATGAAAATTACAGAACCAACTAATATTGCCAACATCCTGGCAGATAGGTTCAGTGCTAACTTTACCCCCTTCTCACCCCCTAAAGGGCCCATATCTATACAGGAAGAATGCAGAGTCCCTGTATTCACAACTATGCAGGTAAAAGCTGCATTCTCTGTAAAGCCAAAAACACAGCATCCATGGGAACGGACAACATCCCAGGCTGCATTTTACACGAACTGGCTCCCCACCTAAGCACCATGTTCAGTCATAGTCTCACATCAGGCTTTGTGCCCAATGAATGGCGCACAGCAACAGTTATCCCACTCCACAAAGGGGGAGCCACCACCGATCCCGGTAAGTATCGCCCTATTAGCCTGACGAGCCTGGTCTGTAAGGTAATGGAACGTGTCATCATGGAACTCATAAACAAAGAGATTGGTAACCTCCAAACTCTGGACCCCACCCAGTTCGGGTTTGTGAAAGGCAGACCATGCCTCCTGAACTTGATTGACTTCCTTGAGGCAGTCACCAAAGCTGTAGACAAGGGTAAGGTGGTTCTCCCAGCCTATATTGACCTCGCCAAGGCTTTCAACACCATCCCCCATTCTGGAATTATAGCTAAACTCGCTGAACTAGGTATAAATCCCTACGTCACAAGATGGGTTGCCAATTGGCTCACTGACGGAACCCACACTGTATAAGTTGCAGACTGCAAATCTGACTTCAAACCAGTGACACAGGGTTCTGTACTGGGACCTCTCCTGTCTGGTATCTACTTCTCTGAAATACAGGCTAACACAGAAGGCATTTGGCTAACTAAGTTTGGAGATGACTGCAAACTAGGAGCCATAGTTGAGTCCCCAAATGATGTGGACATCCTCACTGAGACAGATGCCTGGTGTCAGAACCAAGCTCAGTGCCAAAAAGTGCATTGTCATCCCCTTTGGTAAAAACTCTGTACCCATGAGCTACCACTTAGGCAGCAGTCTGCTTAATGCTGAATGTGTGATGAGACGTGGGGGACCCAGGTGGACAGTAATCTCTCCTTTGATAATCACATCGCCACAGTAGTCAGGAAATCCTTCTACATGGCACACCTCATCACAAAAGGGTTCTCATCTAGGAAAAAAGAGGTCATTGTTCCCCTGTACTCGACACTCATTAGACCCATTATTAAGTACAATGCCCCTTTTGGAATGTACCTCACAAGACATCTGCAGCAGCTGGAAATGCCACAGAAGTACCTCACAAAGGATTACTGGCCTCAAACAGATGCCCTACACTGACCGTCTCAAAAAACTCCAGCTTTACTCCATAGCGTATTGCCTACTCCGAGGTGATCTCTGCCTAACATATAAAGCTATGTCAAACCCAGAGCTGTTGGACATGCTACACCTAAAGAAATCCCAATCCCTCCGAGCTACACACTTTAGGGACCTAAACCTTATCACCACAATAAACAGGACATGCTGGAGAGATAGATTCCTGTCCCAGAGACTTCCCATACTCTGGAGCAAACTACCCATCTATGTCAAGCAAAGTTCTTCATTAGCTTCTTCTTCTTTCGGCTTTTCCCGGTTAGGGGTCGCCACAGCAAATCACCTGTCCGCTCATGATTGGCAGTGGAGTTTTACAGTGTCGAGTTGCCAGCCCGGTGTCCAACCTTCCACAGAAGGCACACATACGCATGCACACCTAGGGCCAATTTAGTGTGTCCAATCTACCTACAGCATGTCTTTGGGATGTGGGAGGAAACTGAAGCACCCAGAGGAAACCCACGCAACCACAGGGAGGACATGCAGACTCCGCACAGAAGGCACCCCAGCCAAGGATCGAACCAGAGAGCCTCTTACTGTGAGGCAACAACGCTAACCACTGCACCACCGCGGCCGCCCCAAAGTTCCTCATTAGCACTCTTCAAGAAAAATCTTGATAAGTGGATGGAAATAGGAAATGCACCACGGGGATCACTTCTGTGGCTCTGCTCGACAGGGGCACAGAAAAATAACTTTCTTGGGTGGAGTAAGCCAGGGATCCTTGTTGGCTAGTCTTACTTAGGCCCTTGGGCTGATAGCCTAGTACCTACCTATGAACCTATAAGAACTGCTACGATAGTGAGTATTAGGAGAGTTTTAGCATTCAGTATGTACTGAACAACACTGTCTTTCTTTAGTGTTTTATTATTAATGACTTCATTTTACACCACATATTAACTTTTGTAAAGTTTAATGTGGGCTGGAGTAATTCTGAAGTTGGGATATGGGCTGTAGTACTTCTGAAGTTGGGATCACTTCTGAAAACCACTAGATCATTGGAATGTAAGGTTAAGTTGGTGTCTGGTGAAGCTGATTATAAATGGAGTCAATAAGAGGACCCAGAGGTAAACTTTGAAGGACTGGTTTGCTGTATGTATGCTGCCAGAGAGCCTAGAACACTGAGAAAGTATATTTCATTTGCATAAATGAACAGCAAACTGTGAGGCATGTTTGTTCATAAGACATGCATGTTTGTTGTGTGTGTGTGTGTGTGTGTGTGTGTGTGTATGTGTATATATGTATATATATATATATATTATTCAAGTAAGAAAGAGTGGGCATTTTAAAGGAAAAAACAGATCGCCCAGTGTGTTTTGAAGTCCCAGTGCTGCAGACATATGGCCTCAGCAACTCTGGAAGGTCTGTTTTTCACCCTCGTAATGCTCACTGTCTTCTTTTCTTTCGGCTTTTCCCGGTTAGGGGTTGCCACAGCGGAACTCCGGTCCGCCAATGATTGGCAGTAGATTTTTACGTACTGGCTTGCCGGGCCTAACGCACAACCTTCAACGAAGGAACGCCCATTCACGGATGTCGCCACACAGAAGACGTTCTAACTGAGAATCGAACGGGCAATGTCTAACTGTAAGGCGACAACGCTACCGCAGCACCACCACCGCAGTAATGCTCACTGTAGAGAATATTATTGTGCTTGGAAAATGGTTAGCTGTTTTGCTCTTTTTTATATTTTTGTCATTTATGTTTATTTACATACATATTTACATAACTGCTTTATTTTGATTAAAAATACTTTGTACTGATTTTTATTCCACAGAGCAAAATAAATAAATAGTAGAAACAAAAAGAGAGGGAATACATGATTATTAAAAAACTTTAAAGTCATAGTTCCATTAAGGAAACTGACTGTAATGAAAGCATTGGAGTTCAGTGAAATACTCGGGGCTCTAGCACTTAGACTAGGAAATAGGTAGAGAAAAAGAGTGGTAGGGTTTTAAAACAATATGTGTGTAGAAATAATAGAACAGACGTGGCCGAGCTGGGTATGGAAATAAGGTACATAAGAAAGGGTGGTGTTTGAATGCAGAAGTTCAGGAATTTATCAGAAGGAAGTACAGAAAGAGGTGGAGCACCAGACCAAGAAGGAATACTGACTGGCCAAAAGAGAAGCTAAGAGAACATTTGCAATGGGAAAGAACTAGGCTTCAGGGAAACAGCCATCTTCTGAAAAATGACTCAAGGAAGCTGCATCAGGTTGCAAGGCAATGGCAGAAAGGTAAAGAAGATAGTTGTTGGTCACTGTTCGTAAGGCATGCTAGGAACATGCTGCTGACCAGTCCAGAGGCCATCACAGGCAGATGGAAGTAGTACTTCAGGAAGTTTTTGAATAAAGAAAACACCACTGATGCTGTACTGCCCCACACATGGTTTACAGTGAAAGAAGAAGAATCCGCCTTAGCAGAAGCAAGATCAAAGCCAAGGAAAAGGAAGTCATGAAAAATACCAAGCTCGGATGAAGTAGCAGCAGATACAATCAAGATGTTGGGTACGTTAGGGGGTACTCCTTGCAGTATGGGGAGAGAGAGAGAGGCAAATTCCAGGTGATTGGAGAATAAGCATTCTAATGTGTGTGTACAAGAACCAAGGGGCTATTCAAAATTGCATGTAGTACAGAAGTGTCAAATTTGTGTCACACTGCATGACAGTACTGAAGGGTGTGACTGGTAAATAAATGCAAAAAGCAGTAGAAAGTAAGATGGAAGGGAGCAGTTTGGCTTCAGATCAGGATGCATCTGGATGCAGTACAATCAACCTGGTATTTGCAGTGAGACATATAATGTAGAAGATAGGAATAAGGAGAGAGTCAAACTGTGCCTTCTTAGATCTACAGAAGGGATATGACACTGTCCCAGAAAGCTGAATTTAGCAGTCCTGCATTGGTTTAAAGCTCTGCAAACATTTGTAGAAGTAGTGCAGGCTGTGTGCAAAGACCCAGTGACTTGAGTAGGAACAGTGTTCAGACTTGCAAAGGGGCTCTCAAAAACAGCTGGTTCAGCTCTAAGCCCACTCCTCGTCATACTGATATCATAGACTCACTCTGCAAATATAGACCCTGCAACTCGGTCAATAAGGGAACAAGGGTGTAACATGGTTAGGCTTATAAAGGCCCTAGGGCCAATAGCCTAGTAACCTCCTATGAACTACATTAGCAAACTGGTCTGAGGGGACAGGTCAACAAAGATGCTGCATACAGATGATGTGCCACTTCAAGCAGACTCTGAACAAGAACTTCAGCAACTGATAGGGGACTGGAATACACAACTGATGGCACGTGTGGCAAGATTTGTCTGAAGGCATGTATGGCAAGATTGTTGTCATGAGAATAAATTGGTGACCTCTGAAGAAGCTAAAAATTGAGACAGAATAGAAAATAATGGAACAGATTAACGATTTCAGGTATCTGGAAAAAGGAAGAGAAAGCAAGTCTGAATGAGGAATTCAGAGCTAGAAATAGGAGGTGCTCCAGCCAAGTGGCCAAAAGTGTTGGAGGTAGTGCATGACAGAAGAATGCCAAAGAAGCTGAAAAGTAAGGTATACAAAACAGTGGTGTGACAAGTGCTTGTGTATGATGGACACAAATCCGCTTAGTGAGAACAGAGCAGCTGCAGATGCTTGAGGTGTTGGAGATGAAGTACCTGAAATGGTAGTAGTGTGCGGACTGTGGGATAGATGAAGAAATTAAAACATTTAGAGTAGATGCCGAACTAGCCCCAATTGTAGAGAACGTTACAAAGAACAGATTGCAATGGTTTGGTCACACGTACAGGAAAGCAGAAGGTGATTCGGTAAAAAATGTTTGGGAGAAACTGGAAGAAGACGAGGAGGCGAGTATGTTCAGCCAAGAGATGTTTGGATTGTGTGAGGGAAGACCTGTGATAATAAAGTTTGACTGTTGACGATAGGTGAGTGTGTCTTGATCGAGAGATGTGGTGGCTGACCACATCTGACCCCATATTTAAATAGTAAAAAGGGAGAAGTTCATCAATCATGGGTCCTTTGCCTGCACAAATCCACACTTTCCAGAGCTCAGAGTCCCCTCCTCTGACTTCCTGTGACAGGGGTTGGCTAAACCCTTCCGATCAGGTGAAGACAGTCTTTTAATTCCTGCTGTAGGATACACACAGTTGAATCTGTTCAGCAGCCTGCATTGGTGGATTACAGCTTCTATACTTGGATGAGATTCATTTTTGGAATGCCCCTTTCTCATATTATAATATTTTTTTGATTTCTTTTTGTTTGTGTGTGTGTGTGTGTGTATATATATATATATGTATGTATGTTTGTGTGTTCACTTTCTGTTTTAATATATTTGCTGTTTACTATTGCTATTAATTTCTCTGGGAATTTTAAATTAGTTCTGTGTTGTTTGTATGCTTAATACTGCTTTTAAGCATTCATAGATTTTTTTCTAAAGTATTTTATGACTTGAATTGGGCATCTGAAGTTTTGTGATGTCAGCTGAACACTAGGGACTGCCTCTGGAACTGCCTAATGCATGTAGAATTGCACCTTATGTTTTTGTTGTTTATCTACTTCATTTTGAAGTTCTGACAGGAAAATATTGCATTTTCCCTTTCTTCTTCATTTAATTGATATTTATTTCTGATATGACACTGCTATAACCAATTTTATTATTAAATTGCGATTTTACCTCAAATTACTTTATTTGCATTTTCCATGGAGATTTCTGATCAGGAACTCTGTAAGTAATTGCTCGTTAATGTTCATAAGTTCATAAGAGTTTACTAAGCTAATGGCCTGAGGCCTTTACAGGCCTAGCTATGTAAAAACCCGGGTACCAGTTAGATGATCATTGTTATCGTAACAATTCTGTGATCAGCACCGAATGCTCCTGTCCATCAGGGACATAGAAGCCACTCATGGGGAATTTGGTTTCACCCATCCAGTTGTCAAGGTTGCGCTTGAATAGGATCATTGAGGAACTCTGCTTCACATGCAGTGAGAGCTTATTCCAGAGGAGCGGCAATCGCTGGGAGATATCTCTCTCTCTCTCTCTCCAGCATGTTTTGTTAATGTTACAGGCTAGGTTGAGATCCCTGGAGCGAGTTATTCTTGTCCCATTGGATTTGCAGATGTGCAGCATTTCCACTTGGGCAGGGTCCAAGACTGCTTTGTAGGCCAGGCACAAGTCATCTCTCAGCAGCCTGTATGATATAGAGTCCAGTGACAGGGCTTTCAGTCTTCATGTCTATGTCATGTTTTGGAGGCCAGTGAGGTACATACAGAAGGGAGCATTGTACTTGATTAGTGGTTTGATAAGGGTTGAGTGCAGCAGAGCAATAACCTCCCTGGATGTGATGCCCCTATTTCTGAGATGTGCAATGTAGAATGCTTTTTTTTTAACCACTTTGGACACCTGGTGATCGAAATTTAGATTATCAACCGGTGTTCCCAAGTGTTGCACCACTGTGTTAGAGCTTAGAGGAGTGTTACCTATATCATAATTAACAGGGGCTACTTCTTTGCCAAAGGGAATAATGAAGCATTTTTTTGCATTAAGGTTTAGTCTGTGAGTTTGGGGGACTCTGTGATTGCTCTCAGTTTACAGGCATCTGCAAACTAGGTAAGCCACAGGCCATCTACCTTTGGCTGGACTTCACAGAAATAGATCCCAAACAGTAGAGGGCCCAACATAGATGGAGGTGGACTCCCCTGCTTTGACAGTGTGCGTTCTGTTGGTGAGCCAGTTGGCTACCCATTTAGTAATGTATGGGTTAATCCCCAGTTTTTTTTTTAATTTCTCCAAATCTTTTGGGTTTCTTATACCATGACAAGAACAGACCCCTTTCCTAAGTCAAAGTATCATTGAAACAATACTAATTTCATGAACTTTAATCTTTGATGTCAGCCAGAAGTGCTCTTCGCAGCACCTGTAATGTGCACAGTAATAACTCCTCGTGCAATTTGTATGGAGTTAACATGTATTGGTAACATATCTAAATATGATTGTAGATTCTTTTTATAAGACCTGTTGCTCTTATTACTATTGGAACTGTTTCGGTATCTTTCTTTCATGTTGCTGTCATTTCTGCCTGTGAATCCTGATATTTCATGACTGTGCATGTCTCTGTACTCAAGACACTGTAGTCACCGGCTGTAGCAATTTCAGTGATGAATGCTACTTTTGTCTTCTTTTCATGGACCACTATATCTGGTTTATTGTATCTCTCTTTTGACCTGTTGGTAATGGGTCGGCCATCCCATGTGATGTAGACTTCATCATTTTCTGTGATACTTTGTGGCCTATGTTTCCAGTGTTTTTCAGCGGTTCCCTATTACACCGTCACAGACGCAGTTTGTCGAATGCTTCTTCATCGAACCAAAAAGTGTGAAAAGTCAAAATAGCGAAGCGGCTTTTCAGCAAATTCTTTCCCTGGGAAAGAATTTGCTTGGCCGCGATGGCTACTTTGCCGTTTTTGGCACTCTAGTGCGATCTTGGAGTTGGTATATTTAAGTAGGAGGTGTGGGGGACGAAGCCCCCACATTATGTAATGTTTTACAGTTTTGTTTTTTTTTTTATTTCGGAACAGTGATTTTTTCCCCTTGGAAAAAAATCGCTGTTCTGAGGTTTCGACGTTGTAAACTTTCGCTTACATGGGGTCGATAATGTGTCATTCACTCTTGTGAGCATGCAATATCATAATATAGACCCTTTTTCAGCTACTTCAGTACCATAATGTTTGCACAATCCCCAGTGCAACAGTCTTGTCACATTATTATGCCTTTCGGTATACAGTCCTCCTGCCGTTAGTATGTCACAACCAGCAACAAGATGAGAGACTGTTTCCAATTCTGTTTTACAAAACCTACATTTGTCTGTTTCTTCCACATGTTCAATGGACTTTGCAAACCAATGTGTACGTAGCCCAATGTCTTGGGCTGCCAGAATTAATCTTTCATCTTTTGGTTTGAATTTACCTCTCCTTAATCATTCCTGCATTCAGTCCTGATCAACATGAGATTTTTCTAGAAGTTGTCTATACTTGCAACTATTTTTTTGCATTTTCCACGTCTTGCCTTCTCATCTGATCCTTCACCTTATATTCTTTCTTTTTGTTTTTTGGCACATTCAGTTGTTACCTGATTTTTATCTACTTCTGGTTTTATTTCCATTCCCGCTTGACGCCGATATGTGTCTGCTAGACTAAGTAAGGAAGTAGTCATAGATATTCTCATGTTTTAAAATTTTCACTATGTTTGGGTCTTGTGAGGTCAGCAGATATGCGTGCAGTCCCACAACTATGGATCTATACATGTAATCAATTTCAAGGAAGCCCATACCTCCTTTGAAACGGGGAATATATAATCTTGGTATGCACTGATTTTTTATAAATCATTTGATGAGCATGAAGCATCCTTCTTTTCTTATCTAATCTATCCAACACATTTTGGGACCAGACAGTCACTCCAAAACTGTAAGTTAAGACAGGAAGAGCAAACTGGTTTATAGCTTGAATTTTGTTCCTAGATGTCAATGCTGTCTTCAGAATTAAAGTCTTCTAAAATATTCCTTACTAAGTTTTATTCGGATTTGTTTATGTTTTATTGTTGATCCTTCATCATTTCCCAAATATTTATGCACTCCTTCTTGCTCAAATTATTTTATATCACATTCTTGTCCCAAAAAGATGTTTTCTTGGTGCTGCAATTTTCCTACATTAAAGGTTGCATCTGATGTTGTAAATCTTTATTCATTCCTTACTGTTATTACTTCGGTTCCGCCTCTGAACCGACATGGCCGTTTCCAAGCTCGCGCCAGCCAAAAACTCTCAGCTAAGACCTACCCATAATGCCCCTTTCATAGTCTCTCCAGATCTCGTTTGCCACGTTCCTCGTTAGACGAGTCTAGCTATGTCTCTCTCAAGCTAAGTGGAAATTTGTGATTTTGGTGTAGTTTCTCATTTTAGTCAGTTTAGCCTTTTCTTACTATTGCTTATAACCTGCATCTATTTCCTACCCTTTACCTTTGGTAGTTATCTCTGTGCCATCGTTGGTACTGTCCCTGTTTCCTTCCTCTGGTAGGCCTTCCTTTACCAATTGTGGTATTTTTTAATACCATCATTGGTATTCTCTCCTTTTCTTTCCCTTTTTGTTGTTGTTTCCTTTAGGATAGCCCTTTGTTGCCTGTACTATGTCAGACAAAATTAAGTTGGGGTTTAAACAGTGTGACAAGTGTGGGCGTAAGATGCCCAGCTCGGACGGCCACGCTCGATGCATTTACTGTTTGGGCGTGGACCATATAAATGCTGATTGTGATATTTGTTCTAGTTTTAGCAATTGCACTCTAGCAGAGCACAAAAACAAGCTGATTCTCAAAGGTTTAATCAAAACCATGGTGCTGATAGCTTATTCGGCTGCACAGACTATGACCTTGGTTCCTAAAGTCAAACGCCTCCCAAGAACCGAATACTCTCCAATGTACGACCCTTTTTTGGGGAATCGGTTTAGCTCCTTTCTTGAAAGACCTGGGTTGTGGACCAGCTTCTGGCAGCTAGGAGATTGCACACTCCAACTAGACCTTCTGTCCCCTTTGGTTCGGAATCCTTTACAGCATATTCTCCTCTTTATCCTCCTCCAGCCTCTACCCTGGCCCCCAGAGATCTCAGTACCGATGTCCACCCTGGTGCATACTGTCTCGGCCCTGACTGCGGAGGTTTCCCTGTCGGCACCGACCACCCTTGCTGCATCGGCTCCGTTGGAGCCAGTACACTCTCGGAGCAGTGTTTGAACTGTCGGCACCTTGGTACCTAGCCTGGCGCCTATTTATTCATTGGTGCTGTCTATATCCACAGCTCCGACAGCTTCCAGTCTTCTCGGAGCTCCTCAGGACAGTGTGTGACCCTGGTTCCGAGGTTGTCCTTTTCAGTTCCGGGCTCCCATCCCTCCTCGGGTGGGCCTGCTTTTCAGGTGATGGAGAGGGTTCTTGCCTCTGCAGGCTCGCAGTCACCATCAGTGACATCGGCACCAGAACCCCCCTCTAGCATGTAGCTGTCCCAACCCCCTACTTCGGGATCCCGGGCACAGGAACTGCAAGACCTCCATTTGAAGGGAACCCTTTCCCTGGAGTTGTCCTCATAAGATCCCACTGGGGAGTCACCCCAGAAGAAACAGTACAAGAAGAAGCACCTTGATTTCCCTGAGGAATCTATCACTGAGGACACAGATTGCGATGAGGGAGATGGGTCCCCACCGTCTCCCTCAGATGACGTCTCATTTGGAGACATTCTCAAAATCCTGAAGCAGCAGGGTACTGGAAGTTCTCTGACCCTTTTTCTGAGGAATCTGTGTTCTTGCAGGCCTTCCGTGCCCAGCCATCTACTTTCTGGGTGACCCCACCTGTGGATGAGCTTATTAAGCTGATCGAGCAGTGTGCCTGGAAGGCCCTGGACAATGTAGAACCCGTCCCCCGGAGGCCAGACAAAATTCTTTCCACCCCTGAAGACCAGCCCAACTGGTCCAAGCAGTTGACAGTTGATTCCATGGTCGTGGCGGTGGCCACCAAGATGGAATTGGCAGAAGATAGTGCCACTGTCCATCCTCTGAACAAGGAGTCTTGGGCCATGGACAGACTAGGGAAGCGAACCTATGCTTCAGTGACCTTTGCCATTCGGTCACTGAACTATTTGGCACACTACACTCACCTCCAAAGAGACCTAATCTCGGAAATGTCTTCCTCTTTGGTGGGGGTACTGCCTGATATGAGGTGCGTGACATTGTCGCCTCGCAGCTAGCTACCCTTGAATCTAGCTCTAACTCCTAGATGCGTTTGATATCTCACACCACCGAGGGGGCTGCTTGAGCTGCCGCATCAGGTATTGTCATGAGATGTCATGCTTGGATGCGTTTGTGTGATTTCACAGACTCCTTTAAATCTTCCTTCGTCATTGTGCCTGTCAACAAATCTGCACTTTTTGATCCCAAAGTACGAGACACACTAGCACGAAGTGAGAAAGACGGAAAGACCTTGTCTGCTGTGGGCATATGTTTTTCCACCCCCCCCCCCCCCAGAGGTCCTTCTCCAGGAACCAGAAGAGAGGAAAATTGTGGTTCAAGAAATCCCAAGGATCTTTTCGTGACACTCGTGGTGAGCAATCCCCCCTGGGCAGAGGGGGCAACTCATCTGGAAGACGCTCCTTTCGGGGTAGAGGGGGTCCGTGTAACCAGGGCGCTAGAGATTCCTTCTCTGGCCGACCCTACCAGCAGTCCTGAGCAGCGGCCCGATTGCTTTCCTCTGGAAGCAGTTGGGGGTCATTTTTCTCTGCACCTACCAGCCTGGCAACTTATTACTGCCAATATCTGGGTGCAGAGAATAATATTCAGAGGCCACCAAATACCATTTGATTTAACTCCCAGACCCGTCAAATGAATCCCCGATGTGCCACCCAATCAGAGGTAGGTAGCAGCCTTAGAAATAGAAAAGCTGCTAAGAAAAGGAGTCATCCAACCAGTCCCACCAGACCAGAGAAGATCTGGGTTTTACTCGAGGTTCTTTTTAGTGCCAAAAAAGACAGGGAACTGGAGACCAATCTTGCATCTCAGCCTATTGAACAATTTATCAAACCTCAAAAATTCCAGATGGTCATGGTACAATCCATTCTCCCCTTTCTAGGGGGGACAACTGGATGTGCTCTGTCGACCTCCAGGATGCGTGTTACCATATAAAGATGGATCACCGCTCCCGGAGATTTCTCCGCTTCCGGCTGGGAGCCAGTCACTACCAGTTCAGGACACTGCCATTTGGTCTCTCGACAGCCCCCCCGAGTGTTCACCAAATGTATGTCAGTTGTAGCAGCTCATCTCCGACTACAAGGATTCCAAGTGTTTCCATATCGAGATGATTGGCTCCTTACCTCCTCGACCAGGAATCTTCTAATCTGCCGCCTCTCTTACACTCAAGGCCTCGCTCTCCACTTGGGGATTACAATCAACAAGGACAAATCTCAAATGTCCCCAACAAAAACACTGGAATTCATTGGAGCAGTTTTCGACACAACATCTTGTCAAGCTTCCCTCCCTCCTCACAGGCTTTCGAAAATAAGACACCAAATCCAAGCCCTTCTTCCACAGACCTTTGTACTAGCACGCCTTGTACTGCAACTCTTAGGCTCCATGGCAGCTGCCATTACTCTAGTACCACTGGCGAGGTTGCACATGAGAATACTACAGTGGCTCTTTTCTTCACAATGATCGATCTTAACTCTCCCACTCGAACACATGATATGTCTTACAAATCTTTGCAAGGAAGAAATGCTATGGTGGATGAAGCCAGAATCAAATCTTTGGTACCGACCGTTCTGCCTCCCCTAGCCCACAGCCACGGTGACCACAGATGCTTCCCTTTTAGGGGGGGCATTTCCAGGGAAAGACAATCCAAGGCACCTGACCCCCCATGGAGGTCAATTTGCACATAAATGTCCTGGAACTGAGGGCAGTTCTCTTAGCATTGCAAGAGTTCCATACATACCTCCCTTCTGGGACCATTGCAATTTATTTGGGCAACATGTCAGTTGTCTGGTATATCAACAAGCATGGTGGAACCATGTATTCTAGTAAATGGACTAGGTTCTCTGTTTTGGCCAAAGATCAGAACTTTGATCCTTTTTCTATGCCTATTCAAAAGATCCTACAATACCTGACTCTTCTACATGCAGGAGCCTCAGCATCGACAATCACTGTACATTTACCAACTATTGCCAATTTTCATAATGGATTTGATAATTCTTCTGTTATGTCACACCACCTGTGAAAAACCTTTTTGAAAGGTGTATTACTCATTAAACATCCTGTCAAGCCCCCCATAGAACCCTAGGACTGGACCTTGGTACTTCAGTCATTAACAGGCCCTCCTTTCGAGCCTTTTGATTCTTGTGATATAAAATTCTTATCATGGAAGACTCTACTTCTAGTAGCACTTACCTCAGCGAGAACAGTATCCAAGTTGCAGGCCTTGAGTGTCAAGAAACCTTACTTGAACTTTCACAGGGATAGAGTATCCCTTCGTACTGACCCTTCTTTCTTGCCCAAGGTCATTTCTGTTTTTTCCATTAATCAGCCGGTTTTCTTCCCTCAGTATTCAAACAGAGGGGAGTATCTGTTGCACACTCTTGATGTTCATAGGCAACTTCATTGTTATTTGGACAAGACTAAATCTTTCAGGAAAATGGATCAATTGTTTGTGGCCTTTGCAGGACCCAGATTGGGTAAACCTGTCTCCAAAGTGCACTATTTCTGGCTTAGAAACATCATTACCTTTATCTACCATCAGAATAAGCTCTCCTTACCTTCCAGAATAAAGGCTCATTCTACTAGATCGATGGCTACTTCTGTGGCTTTCCATTCCAGAGCCTCTATGGATGATATCTGCGTAGCAGCCATTTGGGCAAGATCTCATACCTTAATCACTCATTACAAATTGGATTTGGCTTCCAGGGGCCGAGCATCTTCTGGTTCTATGGTGCTCAGGAATATCCTTCCTTAGGGCCACCCAGGACTCAAGTAGCTGGGATCTCGGTCCTAACAGTAAGGAGCGAATAAAGATATACAACATGAGATAAAGAAGTTATGTCTTGCCATAACGTTCCATCTGTGTTGTAGATCTTTATTCATTTATTACTTCCTGCCCTCCTTCCCCCTGCCTGGACTCCTGGTGGACTTTAGGAATTCATGGTTAGGGTATTTGCTCAGACAGAGCCTCCTTCTGTTTTTCTCTTACTATCTCTGTAATATAGTGTTGGGCAAACTCGATCTGGAGAGACTATGAGTGGGGCATTATGAGTAGGTCTTAGCTGAGAGTTTTTGGCTGGCGCGAACTTGGAAACGGCCTTGTCTTTTCCGAGGACGGAACCGAAGTCCTAACAGTAATAAATAAATAAAGATCTACAACACAGATGGAACGTTATGGTAAGACATAACTTCTTTTCTTGCACATTTATCAAAACCAAATGGCATTCTTATATCATCTGAAAAAGTTTTGACCACTTGTAGATGTGCTTTCAGTTCCTCATCTCATAAACTGTACAGTTTTAAGTCATCGATAAAGAGAAGATGAGAAATCTTTACACTTTGCTGTTTTCTAGGAGCTAAATTGTAGCCACGGCTTAATCTGTTAAGTAGACAGCTTAATGGGTTAAGAGCAGGACAGAATAGCAGCGGTGACAGGGAGTCACCCTTGGGGTATCCCTATTTTAATTTTTATCCCTGGAATAATTTCTCCTTTATCATGGCTTAACTGCCTGTGGTCTGCCACTGTTTCATGATCACTGTAATGTAATCGATCACTGTAGGGTGCATCATACATTTTTAAGCACTCGAATGTGGGATACTGTCAAATGCTTTTTTGTAGTCACTCTATGCCATACTTAGATTCTTTCCCTTTTTACAGTTCTCCATTATGACTTAATGATCCTTTGTTCCATATGACTTTTTTTATTATCCTTTTGTACTATTGCCTTGATTGAATTTTCTTCTAAATGACTATAAACTCTGTCGGCATCAATTCTGGAAGGGAAGTTATTGGTCTATAATTTTTAGGATAATTTACAAGTTCACTCTTAAGTGGTACAGGATATGTACTATGGTAGTGTGACAGCGGTGAGGTCTGCGGTGGGAGTAATGGATGTGTTTAAGGTGGAGGTGGGATTACATCAAGGGTCACCTCTGAGACCTTTCTTATTTGTAATGGTGATGGATAGGTTGACAGACGAGATCAGACAGGAGTCCCCATGGACTATGATGTTTGCAGATGACATTGTAATCTGTAGTGAGAGTAGGGAACAGGTGGAGGAGACCCTGGAGAGGTGGAGATATGCTCTAGAGAGAAGAGGAATGAAGGTCAGCAGGACTAAGACAGAATATATGTGTGTGAATGAGAGGGAGGCTAGAGGAATGGTGAGGATGAAGGGAGTAGAGGTGGCGAAGGTGGATGCGTTTAAATACTTGAGATCAACAGTTCAGAGTAATGGTGAGTGTGGAAGAGAGGTGAAGAAGAGAGTACAGGCAGGATGGAGTGGGTGGAGAAGAGTGTCAGGAGTGATTTGTGACAGACAAGTACCAGTAAGAGTGAAAGGGAAGGTCTACAAGAGGGTAGTGAGACCAGCTATGTTATATGGGTTAGAGACAGTGGCATTGACAAAAAGGCAAGAGTCAGAGCTTGACGTGGCAGAGTTGAAGATGTTAAGATTTGCACTGGGTGTGATGAGGATGGACAGGATTAGGAATAAGTATATTAGAGGGTCAGCTCAGGTTGGAAGGTTTGGAGACAAAGCCAGAGAGGCAAGATTACGTTGGTTTGGACATGTGCTGAGGAGGGATGCAGAGTATATTGGGAAAAAGATGCTAAGGATGAAGCTGCCAGGTAACAGGAAAAGAGGAAGGCCTAAGATAAGGTTTATGGATGTGGTGAGAGAGGACATGCAGGTGGTTGGTGTGACAGAGCAAGATGCAGAGGACAGGAAGAAATGGAAACAGTTGATCTGCTGTGGTGACCCCTGACGGGAGCAGCCGAAAGAAGAAGAAAGACTCTTAAGTAGGAGCATTGTTTTTTCCTGTTAACCAGGTTGGTGTCAGTTCAGGGTGCACATATAAATATTTCTAACTCATGGCTAAATCTTCATGCAAAGATGTTAATACTTTTAGCCAGAAGTTAGGTACTGCATCTGGGCATGGGGTTTTCCAATTGGAGGCTTTTCTTAACTTTATTTCAATTTTTCTGGGCATTGCTTCATCCCATTTCATATTCTGTACCTTTGAATGTCTTATTCTTTCTTTTACTTCTTCTATCTATTTAGCATCGTTATTTTCCACATTGTAGATCAATATGCATGTTTATATACCTTTAAGAAGCTGTCCAAGGGCTTGCACTAGAGTATAAATACTGAGCACGTGAGCCCGACTGCCATTTTGTAGTTAGCTGCTGAGATGTAAACATGTATGTATGTAAGCTCTCTTTGTTAGTTCGTTCGTATTTGAAGATGCTGCCTACACATCCTGATGTGTTTGTATGTATTAAAGCATCTGAACGAGACCCCAAGCCTTCTTATTATTTGTAACAGAGATGAACAAGTGACACGGTGTCAGAACTGGCATGTCTAAAAGTACATGAAGTTAGAACCAACATATCTAAAGGGCCTGAAGTTAGAAGCTGCATACTAAAGGGACATGAAGTTGGCTTGGTGAAAACGATTTAAGGCACTTATCCAGATGATGGTGGAATACACATTAGTGGACCATCCCAAAACTGTGCATACTTCATAAAACAGGTCAGAAACGAATTTCAGGTATAAATCTTGCTCAGCACTACCACTTTTTGCATAATATAAAACAAAGCATACAGAACATTCTAAATAATTTTCACATAAGCAAATATGTACGAAAATGTTTAAAATAAAGTCAGGTTGCATAAAACAAAATAAAGAGAAACGACCGCATTTTTTGCAAAGCATATGTATTTTCGTAATTTGCAAAGCTATTCAAATTTTCAGAAGTATATAAAGTGTTTGCATGTTTGTGCAGTTACAGTAAAGCTATTTTGCAAAATACAGCCATTACAAGGCATATTTCACAGATTATAGTCATTACAGAGCATATTTCGCAAAGTAGACTGTTTTTCAAAGAGTTTATTGTGCATTTGAATGTTACAAGCTCACAGAACCGTTTTTGTACATAATTACAAGGGCCATTTTTTCAGTGTGTTTGTGTTTACTTTGTGGGCATTGCATTTTCTGATAAAGATGATCATACAAAGGCATTTATTCTACTTAATTTGGCTGAGTCAGAGGCTATAGAAAGGGAACGTTTATTTGTGTATGCACCTGCTATTTATGCTGGATAGTGTGTCACTGCTTCATGAAATGGTTAATGCAGTAGATTTAAGGGCAAAGAATGAAGTATTTTGTACTGTTCAGATAAATGGCAAACCC
The DNA here is from genome assembly GCF_019279795.1 of Protopterus annectens. Lineage (NCBI taxonomy): Eukaryota > Metazoa > Chordata > Ceratodontiformes > Protopteridae > Protopterus > Protopterus annectens. The sequence continues at coordinate 717,505,861 of NC_056732.1, read as the reverse complement.
ACAGAACTCAAAGTTGATACAGGTTCTAAGTTCAATGTTATGTCTGCAGAAACATTTGCCAGAGTATGTAAAGGTGAAAAGCTTGATTTGGCAAGGTATAGGTTCATAGGTAGGTACTAGGCTATCTGCCCGAGGGCATTTATAAGCCTAGCCAGAGTGTGTCGACTTTCGCCGCCCCATTGATTAATTAACTGAGCCTCTGTCAAGCAGAGCCAATGAAGTGATCCCAGGGATGTATTTTCTGTTACCCATCCACTCGTCAAGGCTTCTCTTGAAGAGTGTTAGTGAGGGGCTCTGCCTAATGTAGTTAGGAATTTTGTTCCAAAGCATGGGGAGTCTCTGTGACAGGAATCTATCCCTCCAGCATGTTCTATTTATTGTTGTGGCGAGGTTTAGCTCACTAGAGTGTGTGGCTCGCAGTGACTTGGGTTTCTTTAGGTGGAGCATGTCCATCAATTCTGAGTTGGACATGGCTTTGTAAGTCAGGCAGAGATCACCTCTGAGTAAGCGATATGCCACTGAGTACAGCCGGAGTTTTTTCAGTCGGGCTGAATAGGACATATGTTTAAGGCTAGTAATCCTCTTGGTGAGGTACTTTTGTGGTCTTTCCAGCTGTTGGAAGTGTCTTGTGAGGTACATCCCAAATGGGGCATTGTACTCTATGATGGGTCTGATGAGTGACGAGTAGAGGGGCACTATAACCTCTTTATTTCTAGATGCGAACCCCTTAGTAATTAGATGGGCCACATAGAAGGATTTCCTAACTACTGTGGCAATATGATTGTCAAAGGAGAGATTACTATCTACCTGGGTCCCCAGATCTGTTATTACCTCTTTTGTATTAAGGGGTAATCCGCCTATGTGGTAATTCCTGGGTGTTTTGTTTTTCCCAAACGGGATGACTATGCATTTTTTGGCATTTAGCTTGAGGCCATGAATTTGACATCAGGTGTCTGTCTCAGTAAGGCCTTTTTGAAGGATGTCCGTGTTAGCCGGAGAGTCAGTTATAGCTCCCAGTTTGCAGTCATCTGCAAACTTGTTTAGCCATAGTCCTCCTGTGTTTGTCTGTACTTCTGAGAAATATATGCCGAACAGTAGGGGTCCCAGAACTGAGCCTTGCGGGACACCACTTGTGACTGGTTTAGAGTCAGACATGGAGCCCGCTATTCTTACCATGCGAGTTCTGTCTGCAAGCCAGTTGGCAACCCATCTTGTGACGTAGGGGTTTATGTTCAGGCTGGTGAGTTTTAATGTAATACCCGAGTGGGGAATGGTGTTGAACGCCTTGGCAAGGTCAAGGTAGGCTGTGTGAACCACCTTTTCCTCGTCTATGGCCTTGGTGACTGTCTCGAAGAAGTCAACCAGGTTTAGTAGGCATGATCTGCCCTTAACAAAGCCGAACTGGGTCGGGTCAAGTGTTTGGAGGTTCCCAATGTCTTTGTTAATGAGTTCCATGATGATGCGCTCCATAGCCTTGCAGACCAGGCTCATCAGGCTTATGGGGCAATAGTTACCAGGGTCAGTTGTGGCCCCTCCTCTGTGGAACGGAATAACCGTTGCTGTGCACCATTCTATGGGCATGTAGCCTGTGGAGAGGCTGAGGTTGAACAGCGTGTTTAGGTGGGGGGGTTATTTCGTTCTGTAGTTCGTGCAAGACGCAGCCTGGGACATCATCTGGCTCCATTGGTGCTGTGTTTTTGGCATTTGAAAGGGCTGTTTTCACCTGTGCTTCTGTGATTTCCGGGACACTACACTTTTCCGTATTGTTGTGGTCCCTTTTGAAGGTGAGAGGGAGGTGAAGTTTGCATTGAATCTATCTGCCAGGATGTTGGCAATATCAGTAGGTTCAGTATATTTTGTGCTATTTTGCACTAGCTCAGAGCATATCTGCGAGTTGCCACTTAGATTCTTGACATAGCTAAAGAAGGCTTTGTGGTTATCTTTCGAATCCTTGGCTATTTTTCTTTTGAAGTTAGCCTTGGATGATTTTATGAGGGACCTTAGTTTCTTACTGATACTGATCAGGGATGTCTTTCCTTCTTGGGATTTGCTTTTTTTTTGAACTAGTTTCCTGCTTCTGTTGTATAACCTGTTTATGGCAAGGGTCCACCAGACTGGTTTCCTTCTCTTAGGGGAGTGAGTCTTAGTTTTGCTAGGGATGGCACGATCCATGCATCCTTGTAGGTGCTCATAGAGTGCAATTGTAAAGGATTCTGCATCTTGGGCAGTGTTATCTTTTAGCATGGGGGCTGTGAAACTTGCCACCTCTGCCTTAAATAAGGTGAAGTTTGCTTTAGAAAAGTTTTTTACTGTGGTTTCCTTGGTTGGGGGTGGTGGTGGGGTGTGGACATCCAGGGTGTTTAGTTTATGGTCTGATCTAACCAGTGACGGGTTGACCTCCGGTACTGAACACCTCTCGCCCATGTTGGTGATGCCCAGGTCCAATATGTTGTGGCCTCTGGTAGGGGAGTTTACCAGCTGATCCAGGGCATTTGAGTTGATAAATTCCAGGAAGCAGCCATTCTCGGGATGCCAGCTCCAGACAATGTTCAAGGCAACTTCATTCCAGACTTGAGCCAACTATCAGCATCCTGGGCTTGGTTAGAGCAACACCAAAGATCATTTGATGTCCTGAAACAGAGAATTGCCAGTCCACCTACTCTCAAATACTATGATGTTCACAAACCAGTGACACTTTCTTGTGATGCTTCGAAATTTGGAGTTGGTGCAGTTATTCTACAAGAGGATCAACCTGTTGCCTGTGTATCGAGAACTCTTACCCAAAATAAACAGCAGTACAACTAGATTGAGAAGGACCTTTTGGCAATTGTGTTTGCATGTTTGAAGTTCCATGATTATGTTTATGGCAGAGCTATCCAGATCGAAACAGATCACCAACGATTAGAAAGGCAATGCATTCAACTCCAGCCAGACTGCAATGTGTGATGGTGAGATTGCAAAAGTACAATTTAAGTTTTGTCTACAATAAAGGCAGACTTCTTTATCTTGCTGGTTCATTATCCAGATCACCAATGAAATACCACTGAACAGAATGATAATCAAGGTTCTCGATTAATGATTTTGATGTCATGGAAGTGAAAAATATTTCTTCCGCACATCTTGATGAGCTGAGAGCTCACACAGCCACAGATCCAGTTTTACAAAGGCTCAACCGCTTTTATCAATCATAGATGGCCGTCAAAGTAATCTATTTTACATCAAGAACTGCAGCCTTATTTTCCATACAGAGATGAGATTTTGTATGACAAAGGTATCATTATGAAAGGTCTGAAAGTCATTGTTCCAAAATCCTTGCAACCTGAGTACATTATTATCTTGCATTGTGGTCACCAAGAAACCGAATCTACCAAAAGAGGGGTGTGAGAGAGTATTTTGGCCTTCAATGTCACAAGACCTTGAGACAGCACTTTCTTCTTGTTCAGTATGTAATAGTACAAAGCCTCATCAACAGAACCACTGCAGCTTAACCAGATTCTGGAACTACCTTGGTTGACAGTAGCCACAGATATCTTCGAGTGGAATGGTCAGCTGCTAGTAGACTCTTACTCCAACTGATTTGAGATTGACTTGCTTCCTGACCTAGCATCTAGTATTGTCATTACTAAAATGAAAAGTAATTTTCATGTACATGGTAGTCCACACAGTTATTTCTGACAATGGGATGCAATTTACAAGCCAACAGTTCCAAAGATTTGCTGAAGAATGGGGCTTTACTTATGTCACAAGTAGTCCACATTACCCCCAGTCAAATAGTTTGACAGAATGCGCAGTGCAAAGTGCAAAACAGTTACTTGAGAAGTCTAAACGAGACAATACTGATGTTTTCCTGAATCTCTTGACTCAGAAATGTTCGTAGAGATAAACATCTTGGTTCACCTGCTGAAATACTTCTGTTGAGACAAACCAGAACTGCATTACCAATCTGTTGAGGAAATGCCTGTCCCAGAATTCCTACTACGACAAGACAGTAGACTACTCAATCCATTACGAGAGGGAGAAGTGGCAAGGATGCAAATGTCCAAAGGTTATGATCGGATTGGTGTTGTGAAGAATATTTGTCTAGAGCAGAGATCATAAATTTGTAGAATCACAAGGAGCAACTTTTAGGTGGAATTGGAAACGTTTGAGCCTATACCACAGCTAGCAAGATAGCTTGTGAGAGAGATTGTTTATCTCAGAGTGAGTTGTCCAGTGTTCCAATTCCAGAGGAATTTCCAGGGGACATTCCTGTTTCTGAGATGAATCCAGAGGTTCCTGATCGACTTGTGCACTGCAGACTGTCCCTGTTGCTAATTCTAGTCCCAACTGTTATGTAACGAGATATGGTCGAATCTCTAAACCTTGTAACAGATGTCAAGCAACTTGGACATGAACATTGTATTTTGTTTCTAGTGTACATAGTAATGCACGCCTAGCTCTAACATCATTTGCATGAAGAGCAATCTTTTTAAGAGGGAAGATGTATATTAATATGCAAATGTATGTACCTTTAAGAGGCTATCCAAGGGCTTGCACTAGAGTACATGTATATATGTAAGCTCTGTTTGTTCGTATTTAAGGATGCTGCTATCAATCCTGATGTGTTTGTATATATTAAAGCATCTGAATGAAACCCCCAAGCCGCCTTATTACTTGTAACAGAGACGAATGAGTGACACACAGGATCTTCATAGATATTTCTCCAAAATATATCTATTTCTTTTTGGGTGGTCTTTCAATTCCTTTTGCTTCGTTTACCAATACTGGGGTCATCAATAAATTGCTTATTTTGTACTTTTCTTTTTTATTTATTTGTGTATCTTTTAAGTTTTTCTGCCTGTGGTGAGATTTTTAGTTTATTTGCAGTAGTGCAAGATATAAACCTGATCCGTTATAATACTGCGCATTGCTTTTATCGCGTGTATTTTGAGTATTTTTGCAGATCTGTTCCCTCTGCTGTACTCTTCTAACAGTGACATTTCTTGTATTAATTGCTTAATTGATTTATAGTTTTTTTTTCTATTTGATGGTATTCGATTTATCCCCTTCCTTTCCCTTACTACTCTGTGTTGGTGTGGTAGAATTTTATCTGTTATTAATTTAGCTGCACAGTAATGTATTCTGTTTACTTCTGTTATATTGCATTGATCTCTGTGGATAGTCCTAATTACTGTGTTCATTTGTTTTATCAAAGTTCTGACGTTTGGGGTTTTATTGACTTTCTGCAGTCTATTTCTTTCATTGATCTTAATATGTCTATCTATCTCTATTAAATCAAGCAACTCTTCTCTTACCTCTTTTTTCTTCTAAACCGAAGGCATATTTTTTGTTCTGCGTTTCCTGTGGGCATTCTGTAGAAAGGTCTGTAGCATCTTCCTGTGGCACATTCTCTTCAATTTCCCCAGCTGGGAGAGTTTCTCTATGATACCTGAGTGGAGGATAGTGCCAAAGGCATTGGCTAAATTAGGATAGGCTGTATGTAATGTTTTGCCGTCATCCAGGGCTTCGGTGACATTCCAAAAGACGTCCACTAGGTTTAATAAGCAAGATCCACCCTTGATGAAACCAAACTGGGTCGGATTAAGAGTTTGAAGGTGGCCAATGTCCTTCTGGATAAGGGCCATGATTATTTTTTCCTTGACCTTGCAGATAAGGCTGGTTAGGCTTACGGGTCGATGATTTCCATGGTCAGTTGATGGACCCCCCCCCCCCCTTTGTGCAAAGGGGATTACTGTTGCTGTTCTCCACTTTTCAGGGTCAAAGGCAGTTCTCAGACTATCGTTAGAGTGTGTTAAGTGGTTCCACTAGGTCTTGTTTTCGATTGTTTAGTAAGCTGCCTGGGATGTTATCTGGTCCCATAGAGGCCGTGTTTTTGGCCTTGGAGAGTGCTTATGTGACCTGTTCTTTGGAGATGCTCAGTAGAGGACTGGTGTCAGGAATGCTTTGGGGTATGTCTGGTGGGGACAGGGGGGGGGTGAAGTCACTGCCAAATCTGTCAGCCAACAGGTTGGTAATTTCCTCATTTTCAGTGCGAGTGGGACTGTCCACTATAATTTCAGCACACAGCTGAGCATTCCCTTTTAGGTTTAGGAAGTAGCTAAAGAATGCCTTATGATTGCCTTTAGCTAGGGATGCTAATTTAGATTTGTAGGTTGCTTTGGAGGACTTAACAAGATATCTGATTTGCTTGTTCAAGCTGAGGAGGGTATTCATCCTTCCTCGAGTAAGTGCCCTCTATTTCTTAGATATCAGTTTGTTTCTTTTGTTGTATAACTTATTTATATTTATAGTCCACCACGGTGGCTTGTTTTTTCAGGAGGACCTGGTTTTGTTCCAATTAGGTACAGCTGAGTCAGTGCATTTGTTTAAGTTGCTATATAAGGCATTTGTGTATTCCTCTGCATAGGACTCGTTGGATTTGTTGGCAGGGGCTTTGAAACTTTTTACACCGTCATGTAGTAGGCAATAGTTTGCTTTGGAGAAATTTTTCCAGTTTTTTTTAATCCTGTGGGGGTGTTAGGTTTGATCTTTACTTCAAACCAGACAGATTTATGGTCTGACCTTATCAAGGAAGGTAACACACAGTGGGTAGTACAGTGACCCCCTCCATGTTTGTGAGCACTAGGTCCAGGACATGTGAGCCCCTTGTGGAGGTGCAGACCAACTGTTCCAGGGCATTTGAAGTAACAAAGTCCAGGAACCTCGTAGGGATCGTGTTTTTGCTCATGTAAGTTGACCAATTGATGGAAGGATAGTTGAACTCTCCCGTGATCAAGATGCTTGGATGTATTCTGAGCAACTCTAGCAATTCCAGGTAGAGGGTGTGCCTCTCCTGGTTCATGGTGGGGGACCTGTAGCTAGCGATGATGTGGAAGGGTATTTTACCTATAGTAAATTGGTAGCTCAAGAGTCATACTGTTTCATCAGTCTCGAACTGTATTTGGGTTTGATGAAGATGGATGCACCTTCACCTTTGGTTCTTTCACACTCGTTTTGGGGACTGAATGTGTGAAAGGTATTGTAGTCTTGTACAGCCGGGGTACTCTCAGCGGCCCTGAACCAGGTCTCAGTGACTGCACAAATGTCATCATCTTCCAAGGAGAGGAGTGCTTCCAGGGAGTGCAATTTATTGTTTAAGCTCCTAACATTAAGCTTGTCTTTCTTTGTCGGAAGTTTTGTTGTTTGGACATTGCTTAAAAAAGGCACTATGAGAGAGGCAAGACTCTACCAGTATCTGAAAGCCTTGAGGAGATAAATGAAGGCCATCTCTGGCAAAGCAGTGTGGACTGTTGACCATGTCTTCCCAGGCAGACAGATACTGGATCCCCCCTAGAGTGACACCAGAACCTAACCAATTATTGAAATCAGTAATTTTTTTGACTGTATTGTGGCATGATCCTAGGTGAGGGTAGAATGCTGCATAGGGCTAGGGACATACGTGTCTGTGACAAAATCTGAGACTTCAGTCGTGTTTCTCTTCATATAGTCCAGAGAGGTACATCTCAAGTCATTAACACAGCAATGTACTGTGACAGAGTCATAACAGTAATTGTTGCTGAACGACTTGAGTGCAGGGGTGATTTGACGGATCCTGGCACCTGACATGCGGCTGATCGTGACCTTTTCTTTGTTCAACCTGGTGAGGGGGATATCTGTGTGTGTCAACTCTTGAGACGCCTATGACCAGAACATTAGGTTTAGAGGTGTTTCGAACTTAGTGGCTTAAATGTTGGACACTGATGTGTGTTGTGTAGTGGGGGATTCTGTGCGTGTACCAGTATGTGTATGTTTGCACTTGGGAGGTCTCTGGTCTTTTGGTAGACTGTTAGTGAGCACCACCGCGTATGTGGGTTTGTGTCTTGACCTTGTCTTGTGTGAGATGGGAGTTGTGTGTGCAGACAACCTGTTGAATGTCTTGTTTATTGTTATGTGAGAGGACTGATTCTAATTACATGGTATAGTTACATTTCTCACATACTGTATTTGTTTGCTTTAGGAGCAAGTGGTTGTCAGTATACATTAGGCAATTGCTACATTGCTTCAAGATGTCCTTATCAATCAGGTTGTCTGGAGAAATGGTGGGAAACTGTCCATCCATTACGACAGGTAGATGTTGTAGTAGCTAGTAGGGATGGGATAGATGGACCAGGGTTTGCTTGTGCGACAAACAAAGGTGGTTATTCTGTGGAGAGCTAAGGGTGGAAGACTGCGTCACTGCTTCAGAATGTGCAGCTGAGTTGCTGACTGGGTAGCAATGTGCAGCTCAGTTGCTGACTGGGTAGCAATGCGCAACATTCAGAGAGGCAGTGGAGCTAAGGAGGGTTCTCTAGCAGATATCAAGGGAAGATTGTGTTTCTGAGCATTTGCGTCTATACACAGCACGCTAAACCCAGTTGTGAGGTGCGCAGCTACACACAAGCACTGGATTTAAATACAAGCAGAGTTAAACAGTCAGCACAAATTAACCAATAGGAAAGCCCAAATTGCAGCCTTTTTCCAGTGATCCCCAACTCTAATGGGTCCTGGACTACATAGTTCTGCCACAAAGGTCTTTCTTAATGTAGGATGGCTGGTCTTATTGCTCAGGTAATACCAAACAGCCTAGATTAAGCAAAAGTGAGTCTAGCTTATGTTATGAAATACAGAAGTACTAGAAATTCAAAGTGCAGAAAAAACAGTCACAGCAGTAAAAAAACACAAAAATAAAGCAGCAATTAAGCAAAGTCCAGTTCAAAAAAGGGCAGTGTAAGCTTAAAATATACTTATTTTTTGTTAAATACAGTGGATGCTTTAGTTCAGAATCACTCCAGATCTCTGGCTAAAGTCACCAAACTCGGTGCAGCTTTGTCAAACTGAGGTTCGTAGGAGGTTACTAGGCTAATGATCATAAAGCCCTTACAAACTGAGACATGTTTATCCCGACGACATGTTTATCCCGCGTTGCCCCAATTGTCTGTGGTTAGGTGAGTGAAGTTCGCAAAAGTAAGGGTCTATGGTTCTTTCCATGAGGGACATGGGCACCACCACAGGAGTGAATTTGTGGTCACCCATCAGTTGATCTAGGTTGCATTTGAAGAGGGTCTGGGAAGGGCTCTATTTCATGTGAATTGGAAGCTTGTTCCAGAGAAGTTATAGTCTCTGGGAAATGTATCTGTCTCTCTCTCCAGCATGACCTGTTCATGTCAGAGGCTAGGTTAAGATCCCTGGAATGAGTGACCCTCCTGCAGTTTGATATATGAATATGTAGCATTTCCATCAGGGCTGGGTCAGAGACTGCTCTGTAAGCCTGGCAGGGGTCACCCCTTTGCAACCTGTAGGAGATGGAATACAGTGAAAGGGCTTTCAGTCGTTCCACTGTTTTTTTCTGTTTGGATTCAACCTGTCGGTTATCAGATCGACTTCAATCTGAGACTGGCCACACACCATAGACTGGTTCAGATCCAGTCAGTACAGCCCCCATCCAGCAGGTGAGTCTCCAGGCCTCCTTCACTGGCTTCGTTGGTTCGGTTGTTCTGGATAGTTGGGTGTTTAGGACCTGCTGAGTTGGAGCAGTTGATGCAGTCTTTTTTACAGGCGCAGATGCAACCTTCCTCCGAGACATTGTTACATGGTAATGTTACATCTGTAGGATATTTATCACATTCTAATTGCTTCCAACTTCAAGCTGAACCTGCAAAAGTCCTGATTGACATGCTTATGGAGAATTGTCTTCATGGTGTATGTGATAACACACAGAAAAAGGTATGGCCTTTTCTACCAGAAGCCAAAATGCTGACTTTTCAGAACATTTTCAGGGATTTCTCTCTTCAAGAAGCTGCATTTGCACAAGATTTTCTCAGAATTCAAGGTATCATTGTGTCAGTGAACCTCATGACATGACTGATTAGACTCTACATGAGGAAGATTCAGTGGTATTTAAAAAGCTGTTGAACCTAGCGCCTGCATTCCCTGGAATTCCAAGTACCAGAGCTGGATTTTGTGAAACAAGTTACTGTGGTGGAGGGATCAGATGTCTCTCAATCTAGACTTACCCTTCTACCGCCATACCCCAGTTCAGATGGGCTCGTCAGATTTTGCATGGGGAGCAGTGTCCAGGGGAGTTGAAATGCAAGGTGAATGGGGTTCTTCATACACTACAAAGCACATAAATGTCAGACATGTTGGCAATAATTCATTCCGTAAAAGTTCTTCACCACTTACCATCTTCAGGTACCCTTTTATTGGTCACAGACAACAACACAGTCATGTTGTACAGAACAAACAAGGGGGTGCAACGACATACCCTCTTTGCAGGTAGGCAGTGATGGCTTGGGAGCTAGCTTTACATATTTTTGTGATGCTTTAGAGCTCAGTCATCCCATCAGAGCAAAACATAGTGGCAAACATACTAAGCAGATCTTGGGCAGACCCTCGCGAGCAGAAACTCAGCAGGAAGGTCTGCCTCCATTTGGTCCATATGTGGGCAACACTTTAAACAGTTCTGTTCACCTCCTAGACAGTTTGAAAAATGCTGTTCAGGATATCTTTGCAATCATGCTTGGAGGATAGAAGCCTTACATATTTTTGTGATGCTTTAGAGCTCAGTCATCCCATCAGAGCAAAACATAGTGGCAAACATACTAAGCAGATCTTGGACAGACCCTCTCGAGCAGAAACTCAGCAGGAAGGTCTGCCTCCATTTGGTCCATATGTGGGCAATACTTTAAACAGTTCTGTTCACCTCCTAGACAGTTTGAAAAATGCTGTTCAGGATATCTTTGCAATCATGCTTGGAGGATAGAAGCATTCTTGTTTCCCTGGATTGAAATGTTTCTTTATAAATTTCTACCGTTTCCTTTGATACCCAAGGTAATTTTGAAGATTCAGAAAAAATGCCAAAGATCATTGCGATGATCCCCCTTTTACCCAGACAAAGTTGGTTCTCTCTTTTAATGGAATTGGCCAAGAGCAATTAGCACACGCTTCCTCACACTCTGGGTCTGCTTGCACAGTGTCAGGAGTGACTGGTGCATCCCACCTTAGAGCAGGTGTGACCGACAGCCTGGATGATTCTATTGTGATACCTTTTAGGCACTTGCTCCATGAGGATGTTGAAAAGGTATTGAAGCAGGCAAGAAAACCTGAAACAAGAAAATGTTTTGTTTACAAGGGGGAGGGGTTTTCTATGTGGGGCATAACTGATATCAGAGGGCCTGGAATGGTGTCTTCCCCTCTGGTTTTGAAGTATGTGTGAGCTACTCAGTGATGGGTTTACTTGTGCATCAAGGTGCATCTTGCAGCTATCTTAGCTTGTTTGCACGTGGATCCCACTCTTTCATCTCATTTTGTGATCGAATAGTTTATAAAAGGAGTGTTACACTTGGGACCTTCTCGAAAGCAAATTCTTACTCCTTGGGATCTCAACTTTGTTCTTATCTTGTTTTGAACCTGCTTTTCAGGCTGATTTAAAGTTTATCACTTAGAAAACTGTTTTGCTTATTGCTTTAACATCTGCAAGGTGAGTCCCTAAGCTGCAGACTCTTGATTTTCCCCAAGGACAGGACTGTTTTAAGCATTAATCCTTCTTTCATGACAAAAGTTGTTTTTGAATTTACGCTGAATCAAACCATCAGTCTCCCAGTTTTCTTTCCAGAACCTAAAAGCAAGGGGGAGAAAATTCTGCATATCTTAGATGTGCGCATGCAGCTCTGGTACTACCTCAACATAAACAGCTGTTCTGCTTTCCTGAAGGGCTTGGTTATTTCCTTTTCTGGGGCTAAGAAGGATCAACCTGTCTCTAAGCAAATGATTGCTCAGTTGACCTCTGCTATTGTTTTTGTTACTCCTACCATGGTAAATTTATTCAGGCAAGGTTAAAACTTGTTCCACCATAGCCTTATCCTTTTTTGTGGCGTATTGGAAAGGAAGTGGATTCTACAAGCATTCTAGAGGCAACACCCTCATCCTGTCTTCATACCTTTACAAAGTGTTACAAACAGGATTCTTTCTCAAGTTCCAGAGCAGACTTTGAAAGGACCATTTTCCAAACTCCTGGATCCTTATCTTTCTTCATCCCAGGTAGTGTAAGCTTTGGGAATCTACCCATATGCCAGTGCTGCAGTGTGAATGATGAACATAGTGCAGTTGCACAAGTCCAACTTAAAAAACTGTAGATGTTTGAATTTCGCACTGATTCAGTGGCAGCACCCCCATCCCATATTTTATATTAACTGACTTTCTTTGACAGTGGTGTAAGAGTGTGAGATCACTCTGCCTTCCCACTGTCTGAGAGGTTCATTTTGTTGCCCGTTGTGCAGCCAGTTACTGTTTTTGTTAATAGGCATAAGACACTCCATTTAGTGGCATCTTGAAAACACTATGTTACGGTTGAGAGCAACTGGTCACTGAGTGGGGAGCATGCCCTTATTGTGAAACTGCTCCCTGTCTATGAAACAGGGAGACCATATGGATTGCACCTTTGACCATTTACTTTGATTTGTTTTTGTCTTTGCTTGAATATGAGGCAGCAGAGTGGCATTAGCAGAACGTTTAGTGTATGGTCAACACTTGGAGGTGATGGTAAAATATAAAAAAAATAATAATACTGGGCCAAACATTGTTTTTATATCATACAAAGATGGTTGTTTCATAGTTTCATAGTAGTGTACTAGGCTATCTGCCCTGGGGCATTTACAAGCCTAGCCAACAATGATGTGGCTTACGCCACCCCGTATTATATAGTTGCGCCTCTCTAGTAGTGACACATGTGGGACCCCATTATTTAGTAAACTATACCTCTGTCTAGTAGTGACACTGAGGTGACTCCCGGGGTAAACTTACGATCTCCCATCCATGCATCGAGATTTTTCTTGAACAGTGCCAATGAAGGGCTCTGTCTCACATGAACTGGGATTTTGTTCCAGAGTACGGGTAACTTCTGTGTTATGAATCTATCCTTCCAGCATGTTTTATTCATATTTGTGCAGAGGTTGAAATCTTTAGCTCGCGTGGTTCTGGTGGATCTGGATTTTTTAGATGGAGCATGTCCATCAGTTCTTGGTTGGACATGGCCCTATATGTTAGGCACAAATCACCTCTGAGCAGCCGGTATGCTACTGAATAGAGCTGGAGTTTCTTTAATCTAGCTGGATAAGGCACATGTTTGAGACCCATGATCCTCTTGGTGAGGTACTTCTGGGGTCTTTCCAGTTGTTGCATGTGCCGGGTGAGATACATCCCAAATGGAACATTATATTCAATCATGGGCCTGACAAGTGAGGAATATAGAGGTACAATGACCTCCTTCGATCTGGATGAGAATCCCTTCATGATGAGATGGGCAAGGTAGAATGTCTTTCTGACCACTTTGGCCACATGGTTGTCAAAGGAGAGGTCACTATCGACTTGAGTCCCCAGGTCTCTGATTACTTCTTCCGTACTCAGTGGGTTATTGTCTATGTGATAATTTGTGGGTACTTTGTTTTTCCCAAAGGGGATGACTATACATTTTTAGCGTTAAGTTTGAGGCCGTGATTCCGCACCAGTTGTCCGTTTCAGTGAGACCTTTCTGTAGGATGTGTGTGTCAGCAGGTGAATCAACTATGGCACCCAGTTTGCAGTCATCTGCAAACTTTGTCAGCCATAATCCTCCCATATTTGCTTTCACATCCGAGTAAATGCCGAATAAGAGTGGTCCCAAGACTGAGCCCTGTGGGACACCACTCGTGACTGGTTTTGAGTCTGACATGGCTCCAGCAATTTTGACCTTATGGGTTCTGTTATTTAGGCAGTTTGCTACCCATCTTGTGACATATGGATTTACATTTAGGCTGCTGAGCTAGTCTATGATGCCAGAGTGTGGTATCGTGTCAAAGGCTTTAGCCAAGTCCAAGTAGGCAGTGTGGACAGCCTTGCCCTCGCCGATGGCACTAGTGACTGTCTCGAAGAAGTCAACCAGGTTTAAGAGGCAGGATCTGCCTTTACAAAACCGAACTGGGTGGGATCAAGGGTCTGCAGATCTCCAATATCGCCATTTATGAGTTCCATGATGATTCTTTCCATAGCCTTGCAGACCAGGCTGGTCAGACTTATGGGGCGGTAGTTACCAGGGTCAGTAGAATTTCCCCCTTTGTGGAGTGGGACCACTGTTGCTGTGCGCCAGTGTTCAGGTACATATCCTGTAGTGAGGCTAAGATTGAATAGCGTTTTAGGTGCGGGTTGAGTTCATCTTGAAGTTCACGTAACACGCAACCGGGGATACCATCAGGTCCCATAGATGCTGTGTTTTTTGCTTTGTTGAGTGCTGATTTCACCTGTATGTCTGAGATGACAGGTAGGTTACATTCAGCAGGGATAATTACTACATCTTTAGGGGGTGAGGGAGGGGAGAAATTTGCACTGAACCTATCTGCCAGAATATTGGCAATGTCGGTAGGGTCAGTGAATTTTTTGTCATTGTGTACCAACTCAGAGCATATCTGAGAGTTTCCTCCCAAGGTTCTGACATAATTGAAGAAGGCCTTGTGATTGTCTTTGGTATCCTTGGCAATCTTTCTCTCAAAGTTGGCTTTAGATGTTTTTATGAGAGAACGTAGTTTTTTACTTGTGCTGATCAGGAAGCCTTTCCCTTGTGGGATTTGGCTTTGTCCTGCAGTAGCTTCCTTCTTTTGTTGTACAGTTTGTTTATAGCCGGGGTCCACCAAACCGGCGTTTTCCCTTGGTGGAGAGGGTCTTGGTTTTAGTTGGGATTGCTTGATCCATGCATTCTTGGAGATGTCCGTAGAAGGCTGTTGTGTAGGATTCAGCATTTTGGGATGTGGTTTCCATTAACCCAGTAGGCTTAAAGGATATCATTTCTGACTTAAGGAGTGTAAAGTCAGCTTTTGAAAAATTTTTCACTGTAGTCTTTTGTTCTGGGGGTGGGGTGGGATATGTATATCCAACGTGATCAGTTTATGGTCAGATCTTACTAGTGAGGAGTTTATATCCGTCTTGAGCATTTGGACCCCATGTTTGTGATAATCAGGTCAAGTATATTATCTCTCCTCGTAGGAGAAGTGACCAGTTGCTCCATAGCATTTGAGTTAATGAATTCCAGGAATCTTTGGGCTAGGGTGTTAGGGCTAGAATAGTGGGCCCAGTCTATGTTGGGGTAGTTGAAGTCACCCAATATGATGGTGTTTGGTGTGACATTCATATCCTCCAGTGTTTTCAGGAATGCTTGATGGGATTCCTGGGATTGGGAGGGTGTTCTATAACATGCGACCAGTTGTATGGCAGTTTTGCCTATGGTGAGTAAAACTTGTATGGTTTCTGATGCTTCATGGGTAGCCACCAATCGAGAGGTGTAGGTGTCCTTTATGAAAATGGACACTCCCTCCTTTGTGGTTCGGCCTGGAACTTGAGGCCGAAAAGCATGATATGAGGTATAGCCTGGTAGCGCTGGAGTGCTCTCAGGAGCCTTGAACCAGGTTTCAGTTACTGCACAGACATCGATGTTCTCCATACTGAGAAGTGCTCGAGTGCCTGCATCTAGAGATTTAGACTTCTGGCGTTGAGCAGCATTACCCTTAATTTTTTTCCATTTTTGTTTTTTACGGAGGTTGATTTGTCTTTTGAGCATTGCCTAAAAAAGGCACTATGGGGGTGGCAAGAACCTTGGCCAGTATCCGGAAGCCCAGTGGTGACAGGTGCAAGCCATCCCTTGAAGCAACGCCGGCTTGTCCAGCATGTCATCCCAGGCTGACAGACATTGGATCCCCCTAGAATGACACCAGTGATTAAGCCAATTGTTAATATTGATCATTTTGTCTTTGTACTGAGGCATCATTCTTGGTGAAGGCTGGATGCTGCTCAGGGTCAGGGTCATACCAGTCTGGGCTACATAATCGGAGAGCTCCTCAATGTCTCTTTTCATGTAGTCCAGGAGGCGTCTCAGGTCATTCACACCAGCATGGACAATGACTGCATCATACTTGTACTTGCTTTGGAGTGACCTGAGTGCGTGTGTAATGTGGCGGATCCTAGCTCCCGATAGGCAGCTCACCGTTACCCTCTCCTTATTCAGCCTGGTAAGTGGAACGTCGGTGTGTCTGACTATAGAGTCACCTATTACTAATGTCTCTGGCATAGTGTTTTGCCTTAGGGGCTGTGATTGTGTGACACACCTGTTGTTTGAGGTATGTGTTGTAGGTGTTATGTTTTGTGGGGTGTATTTCTGGGTGTCTGCTTTGGAGGCCTCTGTTGTTTTGGTAAGTTTTTTATAAGAGCCTCCGAGTATGTCTTTGTGTTCTTATGTGTTTGGTTTGTAGTGGTGGTGGTTTTATGTGTGACCAGTTTTGCTTCGGGTGTGGGTACCTTCTCCTCCTGTCTGGTCTTGCCAGTCCTGAGTTGAGAGAGTTCAGCCTCCAGTCTGGCTATATAGTTGCATCTCTCACAAGTATTTGTGTTAGTAGGAAGGAGGAGAGGGTTGTCTGTGTACGAGACAATTGTAACATTGTCTTAAGATTCCCAGGTTAACCAGCTGAACAAGAGAGGATGCTAGTGGTCTACCACTCGACATACTAGAATATTATAAGGAGTGCTGTGCCTTTAAGGGAAGTGGATATTCACAGGGGGTAGTGGATGGCTGTAGTGCTTACTTTAGTATAAGAGTGCTTACTTTATTATAAGAGTGCTTGCTAAGACTAGAAGTCCAAAACAGTGCTAATATATACAGCTAAATAGACTGAGTAGAGCTTTCTAAGTGAAAAATTGAAGAGCAGACTTGGCGGAGCCAGAAATAGTTTAAACCTGTATAACCGCTGCTTATGCGCCCAATCACAAAAACGCCCTGAGGCGGATTTTTATACAGGGAACTTGAAAAAAGCTAGAAATGGTCCAAAGCAACCAATAATTTACAGCTCAAGTGCTGAGGTCACTTCCCCCAGGGACAGATAGGCTGCTCAAGGCTCCCCACTCCCACTGGTGAGCTCAGAAACTTCCTTCTATCCAAGTAAGGCAATGGCCAACACAGGAACTACACACAGCCCAGAATACAGCAAAGCCTGTATACTGGTCCAAACTAGTCGAACAAAGGCGGGAAAACAAGGAGTGTTTTTTTTGTTTTTTGTTTTTTCAGGAAAGCACACAGAAATGCAATTAAGCAAACAGTAAAATCGATTTACACTGGCTAGCACACTTTAGTGGGCAGCCTCAGCAGTTAAATTAACAAAAAAACAGTATTAAACGACCAGAGTCGACCAAAATGCTACTTTTAAGTGCAGATACTTCAGAAATCAGCAGATAGACACAAAAACAGTTAAAGCTAGTTAAATGAAAGCCAGAGAGGACAATGCAGATAAAAAAACCCCAAAAATACTTAAATCTGGAAAGTGGTCGCTTCTTTCAGTTCTCTGTTGCCAGGACCCCTCTGCAGGACCACGTGGAGCTCTGCTTGGGTATATAGCCAGAAAAAAACGCCCTGAGGCGGATTTTTATACAGGGAACTTGAAAAGAGCTAGAAATGGTCCAAAGCAACCAATAATTTACAGCTCAAGTGCTGAGGTCACTTCCCCCAGGGACAGATAGGCTGCTCAAGGCTCCCCACTCCCACTGGTGAGCTCAGAAACTTCCTTCTATCCAAGTAAGGCAATGGCCAACACAGGAACTACACACAGCCCAGAATACAGCAAAGCCTGTATACTGGTCCAAACTAGTTGAGCAAAGGCGGGAAAACAAGGAGTATTTTTTTTTGTTTTTTGTTTTTACAGGAAAGCACACAGAAATGCAATTAAGCAAACAGTAAAATCGATTTACACAGGCTAGCACACTTTAGTGGGCAGCCTCAGCAGTTAAATTAACAAAAAAAA
>NC_056732.1:717090533-717183033 GCF_019279795.1 Protopterus annectens | reverse complement strand
AACGGCCCTTGTTGCCAGTTCTGTGCCCTCTTTAATGTGAGAACCATTTGCCATAGAGCTCTTGTTGTAGACAATTATTTTCGTATTCCATCTTCCAATTTGGATATGGCATCCATCAGCCAACAATCTGCTGATATTCTGAAAAAACGTAAAGATAGAGACAGGTCACATGAGGCTAAGCCTTCCAACGATGCTACCGCTAAGCAAGTCATCAGTTCTCCGGATTTAAGTGAGGTGCTTTCGCAGCCCCTGATGCCCGACTCGCTTTCTACACAGGCCTCTACCGAGACCCTTTTGGAGTCCTGTATGCCGCAGAAATCCACTTCATTTTCTGAGCCTTTGGCTGTCTCTGCCTCGGTTGGGTCCGGAGCTGCAACACAGCACCGGCTTCTGAGGAGACCATTCACACTACCGATTTTAGACAAAAAGCAACACCTTCTCTTCTGACTACTATTTATCAGAGACCAACGGATTCTCTCAGGCCTTAAAGCCAGGCCACTCCTAGGAAATCTGCTTCTAGCCACCATCTTGCTACTGCTCCCCCACCCCAAACTTAAATGCTTAAAATGGCAGAGGATCTCATCTCCCTTAACTGAGGTACTCAAGCCCCCACCCCAAAAAGTAAAAGGTTTCCTTCTCCAGAAATTATGACAGACCAGGAGTCTGAGGAATCTGATTATTCTGCCTTTGAAGAGGAACAACAGCCCCTAACTGTTTATGAGGATTCAGAGACAGAAGAATCCATCCCCTGTGCCACCCCTTCAGAGAACCTTTCCTTCGGAGAAACCCTCCACTCCCTCAGGGAGCATTTTCGGTGGGAATCTCAGGACTACCCACAGTCAAAGAAATGACCTAGAGAGTTTCTGGACCTGCCCCAGCACAGACCCGTGGCCATCCCTCCTATTCTAGAAGTGGTGGATGATGTTTTCCTTGAATCCAGTTTAGCCCCTGATGCCCTGCCTCCTGCTCCAGCTAAACCTGACAGGTACTACCGAGTACCAGCTTCTCACAAATACCTGTACAGGAACCCTGCTGCAGACCCTGAGGTCATTACACAGGGACCCAAATGAGCTAAGACTAGTTCTGCCAAGAATCCTATTCCTTCTGACAAAGACTCCAGAGCTTTGGACAGATGGGTTAAGAAAGTATACACCTCTGCAACCTTAGCTATCAGAGCACTCATTTGTCAGTTCCATATGTTAAAATATCAACACACCTTGGAACAAATAAAGCAGGAGATTGCTACCTCTCCTGACAGTGCCAACTCAAAAGAGCTGGCAGAATTACTTCACTCTGCTGGTCAAGTGGCCAAGCACTCATTACAATGTAGATATGATGCCCTAGAAGCCTCTAGCAGGGCAGCAGTGACAGGATCTGTTATTAGAAGACATCCATGGATGAAGGAACAACATCTCCCTGATCATGTCAAGTCTAAACTTATTGATGCACCCCTAGATAAGGTATGCCTGTTTGGGAAAAAAACAGAAGCGGTACTTAAAAAGATGAAAGACAAAGCAAAATCTATGCAAACAGTAAAATATTTCTTTCAAGTTCAACCACCCAGATTCAGCAGAAACGTCCCCCTAGGCACTGGGCCTTCCCTGCACCCAGCAGACAGGGCCAAAGTAAGCCCCACAGGGACAGGACATCCAGGCCCCTATCCCAGAGCCAGCAAAGAAGCAAACAATGGACCACTTCTGCCTCTAAGGCAGGGAGTTCTAAGCCAAGCTTCTATGGTAAACACTCACAATGACCCTCCCTCCCCCCTCTGCCCTCATCTAAAACTAGGAGGAAGGCTTACCCTCTTCAAGGACAATTGGGTCTCTATAACCAAGGACCAATGGGTATTAAAAATCATATCTCAGAAATACAGATCCTCCTTCAGCGAACTCCCAATTCCAAGAGGGTACCCAGACCCCCCCAAACCAGTGGGCAAAGGCATTAAAACAGGTAAAAACACTAATATCCCAGGGGGCAGTACAACCTGTCCATCCAGATCAAACAGGAAAAGGTTTTTACTCTAGACTTTTCCTTATTCCCAGAAAAGAGGCCATCTGGTGCCCCATCCTGGATCTATCCCAACTGAACACCTCCTTGGTGGTCCCCAGATTCAAAATGCTAACCTTTCAGCAGCTCCTGCCTATGCTCACACAAAATGCTTGGCTGATGACACTAGACCAAAAAGATTCCTGCCTCCACATCCCCATCTGGGAATTGTGTAGAAAATTCCTGTGCTTCAGAGCAGGCTATCAGCACTTTCAGTTCTTTGCACTCCCCTTTGACTTATCTACTGCTCCCAGAGGATTCACCAAATGCTTGCCCCCGGCTATAGCATTCTGCAGGCAGAGAAATTTACAGATTTACCCTTACCTGGATGACTGCCTCATTCAGGTGAACAGCAAAGAAAAATTGCTCCAGGATCTTCTCTTTGTCAAAAAAATCCTAACTTCCCTAGGGTTCACCATCAACGAGAAAAAAAAATTAAAGCAAAACCCTAACAGGAAAATTGTTTTGTTGGGAGCTGTGCTAGACACAGAAACCCTAGGGCCTTCCTATCCCCAGAAAAGCAGAGCTTCCTGGCTCTCTACTTCACCCAGCTGGCTTCCAGAAATCACCTCACTGCGAGGAAGGTCCTGCAAGCCCTAGGATACATGGCATCCTGCATCCTTCTCATCCCTCTCACCAGGCTGCACATGAGAAAGCTTCCGTGGTACTTAAAGTACCTTTGGTGCCAGCACTCTCAGTCCCTAGAGACCACTCTCCCACTGATTCCTTGCAAAAGGGATGAATCTCTCTAGTGGGCAGAGGCCTGTCCCATGAACAAGGGCCTTCCCTTCATCCTCTGCCCTTCCAGCCAGACCATCACCACCAACACCTCAGACATAGCTTGGGGTGCTCACCTAGCAGGCAGATGTACCCAAGGGCTTTGGAATGCCCAGCAGCTTCACTTGCACATCAACCAGAAATGATGGCAGTGCAAAATGCTCTAACTTCCTTCCAAACCCATCTCAGGCCAGGGGTCCTCCTTATAAAAACAGACAGTACCACAGTAATGTGGTACATCAACAAGCAGGGGGGCACCCGATATTACCCCCTGTGCAGGTTAGCCATGACTCTGGCTTACAGGCACCTCCATGGGGCTACACCTGGTTGTCCAATACTTAACAGGGATCAAGCAACACACTGGCAGACCACCTAAGCAGAAACTTACTGGACCCCCATGAATGGCAGCTCCACAGAGAAATATTTCTGCAAATCACTCAGGAGTGGGGGACCCCAGAGGTGGACCTCTGTGCCTCACACTTCAACCACCAGCTGCACAAGTTTTGTACCAGGAAGCATGGAAGGTGGATGTCTTGACCTTCCCCTGGAGCTCCCTCTTTGTGTACGCATACTATCCTCTGCCCCTTATTCCCAAGGTTCTGATCAAAATAAGAGAGGAGAGACCAAAGGCCATCCTCATCTCTCCAGATTGGCCCAGACAGCACTGGTACCCCTTACTACACAGTCTGACCTTATTGCCCCAAAGCTGCTTCTGCTAAGGTCAGACCTCCTGACCCAGGAGAGGGGGAAGGTTCTGCACCCAGACCTACAGACTCTCAAACTTTCATCATGGCTCATACACTAAAAACTAGCAAGAAGTCACTATTAAGCAAACAAGTCCTGGACATCATCACAGAGGCCAGAAGGCCCAGCACTAGTGGTAGCTGGGGACTTCAAATCAAAGGGGGGCTGCAGGAGACAGTGGATTGGGTGGGGCCAACAGGAAGGGGTGTGGCCAACTAAAAGGGGTGGAGCCATGGTGCAGTGGGATCAATGCTGGACATGCTTACTTATATACATGAAATAAATGCTCAGTCACTATGGCGCATGCTGAATACTCTACACAGCACACATTGTTACATATATATGAATGCCGCGGTGGTACGGCGGTAGCATTGTTACCTCACAGCAAGAGGTTCTCCCATTCGATTCTCGGCTTGGCTTGGGAGTGCCTTCTGTGTGGAGTCTGCATGTCCTCCCCACAGTTGGGTAGCGTTCAAAAGACATACGTGTGTAAATGGGCGTGCCTTCATTGAAGGTTGGGCATCGAGCTGGCACCTCTGCATTTTGTAAAAATCTACTGCCAGTCATTAGCAGACCGGAGTTCCACTGTGGCGACCCCTTACAGGGAAAAGCCGAAAGACAAACCTATATATATATATATATATATATATATATATATATATATATATATATACACACACACACACACACACACACACACATATACATATATACATATATATATATATATATATATATATATATATATATGTATATATATATATATATATATATATATATATATATATATACACACACACATATACATATATATATATATATATATATATATATATATATATATATATATATATATATGTATATATATATATATATATATATATATATATATATATATATATATATATACACACACACACACACACACACACACACACACGTTGGTTTGAACACTTACCTCTGCGGTATGCTGCAAACAGAGTACGAACAGTACTCTGTACTCTGTTTCTGCACCTGAGGAGAAGCTGTGGTCTGGAACACATCAGGTCATACTAGATTTCTTTTTTCCCCCTTTTTCATGGAGGTTCAAAAGAGACAGTTTAAGGTTTCCCAAGCAAATACTATTCACGTGACCCCACCTGGTTCCAAATAAGTGCTTGTAGTCTCTTTCAGTTGTCCCCGTTAGGGGTTGCCACATCAGATCTGTTTCCATTTCTTCCTGTCCTCTGCATCTTGCTCTGTCACCACATCATTTTCTCTACCACATCCATAAACCTAACCTTATGACGCCTTCCTCTTTTCTTCCCTGGCAGCTCCATCCTTAGCATCCTTTTCCCAATATACCCAGCATCTCTCCTCAGCACATGTCCAAATCAACACAATCTCACCTTTGGGCATGCCTTCCCCCTCTTCTCCTTCAGCCAACAGTAGCCCAATTTCTGCCAGTGCCCTGTTGGCTAACAGTACTGGTGGTGGTCATTGTTAACCCACATCACTTCCTTTACCACTTCTATAAACCTAACCTTATGAGACCTTCCTCTTTTCTTCCCTGGCAGCTCCATCCTTAGCATCCTTTTCTTTTCCCAATATACCCAGCATCCCTCCTCAGCACATGTCCAAATCAACACAATCTCGCCTTTGGGCATGCCTTCCCCCTCTTCTGCTTCAGCCAACAGTAACCCAATTTCTGACAGCGCCCTGTTGGCTAACAGTACTGATGGTGGTCATTGTTAACCTGGGCCTCGACCAATCCGGTATGGAAATCTGCATTGTTGTCCACATATGTTATTTGGCAGAGGTTATATTGGATGCCCTTCCTGACGTAACCCTCCCCATTTATCTGGGCTAGGGACTGGCATGAAGAAATGCACTGGCTTGTGCATCACCAGTGGCTGGGTTACATAAGTGCTTGTAGTATAGTACAAAATAAGTGCCTCTTGTGTTCCTCTGTGTATTGTGTTCCTCTGTTACTTATAGATAAAGTCCATTCGTCTGTCTTTATTTTGTGCAAACCAATCAATAACTCTTTGGTTGAAGTTAGTTATACTCCGCGTTAACTCCTTTCCTATGGAAATTGTAGCCAATGCATTCAAGCTTTCTTGCCCCATTGTACTACGAAGAAACGTTTTAATTCTTTTCAATGTTGAGAAACACCTTTCTGCCTCAGCAGTTGACATTGGTGTGGTGGCTATAATTAACAACACATTGTAAATCTGTGAAAACACACTGGTTAAGGAGTTGTCCACCAAGAATTTTAACATCTGGACTGCACTGCCAGTTGCTGTAAAGTCTTCATGTTGATACACCACTTCACGTTCTGTTCTAAGTTGTCCCCTCAACAGGAATGGATAGTTGTCTATTGTTGCTGTGAATATATTTTCTGGAAACTCTCTTATGTATGTTGAAAACTTTTCAGGCAGAAGTAACTGAGAAGCTTGAAGATGGCCAATTTGTTGAAATCGTGATGTTGCCTGGAACTTTATGACATCACACACTTCCTTTGCAGCAATTGACAATGTCTCATGCAGTGGTCGGGAAGCTGATGGCCCTCGTTTACATCTTGACAGGATGTTCTCTGTCTGTAGATACTGTTCTGCAATACCATCGATACCCGATCTGACACCATCAGTTTAATTAAAAAATGTATGCACATCCTTTTCAACAGCGGTTGCATCTGTGTTATGACACTGAAGTTTTCTGTACAGAATGTCAACATGGGGCATTATACGATGGAAAACAGTAAGCCAAAATTTAAATTCATCATCTTCAACTGTTTGCAGTAGCCCATTTGCTTCCTGTACAGTTGCTGCAGCAGATGTAGGACACTTGTACAAATAAAGAAAGCACTCCGACAGCGACTCCAAGTTCTCGTACACTGCATTTACAGTACGGATGTTAAAATTCCACCATGTTCCTGACACTCTTGACATGCGTCGTGATACTATACTATCCAGAGCAGCTTGTCTTTGAACTGAACGACTGAAAAAGGCTGGAATTCCACCAAGTTTAAAAATAAAATGTCCTTGCTTCAGTATTTTGTTGTGTGGCTCTTTGCATTACCAGATTAATTTGGTGGGCATAGCAGTGTACATAGTAGGCATATTTAACTCTCCTCTTATGATGGCCTGGACCCCATGCTGAACACCACTTATAACAGATGCACCATCATAACTCTGAGCAATCACTTTTTCATGCTAGTCTCCCACTACTTCCTTCAACTGTTGTTTTATCACACCAGCAACATGTCCTGCTGTCTGTCCAGGTGGTGTAAAGTATCCCCAAAAACGTTCCAACACCTGTCCATTGACAACGTAATGGAACACAACAGCAATTTGCCATAGCCCAGCAAAATCAGTGGTTTCATCTGCAAATACAAATTTTGCAGTATGAATCTCCATTTTTATTTCTTCTCTGCATATTGTTAGCATGCAGTCCAGGAGTTCATTTTGAACAGTTTTTGATGTTTCTTTAAAAACAGTTGAAGTTGTCAAGTGTTCAGCCAACTTCTGATCAAACTTGCAGCTGAAGTCTACCAGTTTCCGGAACATTCCTGCACTCAATGACTCTTCAGACTCATCATGGCCTCTTAAAGCAACTTCTTCAGCACACAGCTTGATGCAGTCTATTATAAGTGATAGAACATGACGGTTTTCTTCCACTTTCTTGTTTTGTCTTTCTACTGATAACTGGTATCCACTACTTAACTGAGACCTGATATCCACAGTTCCCAACACTGCTAGACTCATTTGGTTGTCAAAATGTTTAGCAGACTGTTCATGGATGTTCTTCATTCCACATTGCTGCAGTCCTAACTATTGGGTAGTCCGCTGTCCAGTCGGCCCGAATACCAAAGTATATGGCTGACGTCGGTCACGGCGCATTAGACTGACGTCAGTACGTCAGGGTACTAATGCGCATGACCGACGCCATATCCTCAGTCTTTTTTGCCGCATGGTCCGATGCAGAAGCTGTTTTTGCGAGTGCAGGTTGGCGTTCTGAAAGTTTCTGAAGTCAGAGTTTCAGACCGAATCAAAGTTATAAGTACTGCTTGGGAATATTTTGTTTTTTCTTGCCTCAGTATTTAACCGGATGTCAGAAAAGTGAATAACTGTATTTCTTGTGGGAAACAGATACCTCATAGGGATTACCATACTTTGTGTATACCTTGTTTAGGGCCTGAGCACGACGTTGTTGGATGCCGCTCTTGTGCTAGGTTTAACAAATGCACTATTAAGAGAAGGTTAGACTGTGCCAGGTTAGTGTTTGGGAAGCGTTGTAATTATAAAATGCCGTCGGATGCTCCGCCCGCTTCAGCCAAAAAGCGCAAGGACAAAGCAGGGAAGCCTAGAGGAAGAACCAACAGTCCCAGACGCCGGTTCTTTAGAAGGCTCAGTGGAGCCGGAGGTTCTGCCAGGAGTTTCTTTGGAGTCTCAGGGAGAAACTTTATTGTTGCAGGATGTATCTCAGGAAGTAGGCCAGCCTGAAGGGGCTTCTCAGGTGGCTGTTCTTCCCTCTCTTCCTAAGGTGGTTAGGGCCTCGCCTTCTGTTTCTAAGGCTTCTTAAGAGGCAGGCCTGCTTCAGCTTCAGTGGGGTTTCTCCGAGTGTTTCAGGGTCCTTGCCTAAGAAGCATATGCTAAAAATGGCAGAGGATTTGATTACAATGATTAGAGGTTCTATGCCCCCTCCTGATAAGAGGCCTAGGGTGGAACCTGAGTTTGAGAGTTTTGAGCAATGTTCGGAGGCTTCTGAGTCTTCGGCTGAAGATTTGCAGGAGTATCCTCCTTATTCTGATTCTGATGTGGATGATTCTACTCCTTCAGCTTCGCCTCCTGAGGATTTTTCATTTTCAGAGACTCTGCATTCCATGAGGGAGCATTTTAAATGGGAAGGTCAAGATTTCTCTGATTCCAGGAAGAGGCTTAGAGAATTCTTGTTTTTACCCCAGCATAGGCCTTTAGCTATACCTCCTGTTTTGAATGTGGTAGAAGATGTTTTTGCAGAGGCTTCCATGAATCCTGACTCTTTGCCTCCTGCCCCAGTTAAACCGGATAGGTACTATAGGGTGCCTGAAGCCCATAAGTATCTTTTAAGAGTCCTAGGGCAGACCCAGAAACTGTCTCTCAGGGGCCTAAAGGTGTGAAGGCTTCTGTGGTTAAAAATCCTGTTCCTCCTGATAAAGAGGCAAGGGCTTTGGATAGATGGGGAAAGAAAGTGTATACTTCTTCCACTTTAGCCATGAGGGCGTTGAATTGTCAGTTTCATATGTTAAAATATCAGAATTATCTCCTTTCACAATTGAAGTCTAAGGTGGATGCTCTGGCTGAAGGTATTGAGTGTAAAGAATTGCAGGATTTAGTTCATGTTTCTGAACAGGTGGGTAAGCATTCCTTACAGTGTGGTTTTGATGCTGTGCAGGCCTCCTCGAGGGTGGCTGCTACTGGTTCTGTTCTTCGTAGGCATGCCTGGTTGAGGGATCAGAACTTAGCTGAGCATGTTAAGACAAGGATTTTGGATGCTCCTTTACAGTCTGATGTGTTGTTTGGTTCGCCTGTGGAAGCAGTTTTAAAGAAAATGGAGGACAAGGCTAAGTCTATGCAAACTGTTAAGGATTTTTTGCAGGTGCAGCCTCCGAAGTTTAGTAGAAATTGGCCTGCTAAGGGGTGGACTTATCCTGCTTATGATTCCCAGTCTAGGGGTAGGTCTAGACGTGGTAGAGGCAGAGCTCAAGGTTCTTTTAGGCCTAGGACAGGAGTTCACCTGCTCAGACTTCTGGTGAGGGCAGGGGTCAGTCCTTTCGTAAGCAGACCCAATGACCTGCCTTTTCAGCTGCCAGTACATTCTCGTCTGGCAGCACCTTTGGGAGGAAGGCTGTCTCTTTTCAAAGAAAATTGGGATTTAATTACACAAGACAGATGGGTTCTGGATATCATTCACCACGGTTACAGGTTTTATTTCCATACCTTGCCTCCTTTCAAAGGCATGCCAGACATTCCTCCTCTACAAAGAAAAGAGGCTCACAAGCAAATTTCTCTGTTGCTCCAAATAGGGGCTATTCAGTCAGTTCCTGTGCCAGAAAGGGGCCTAGGGTTTTATTCTCGCCTGTTCCTAGTACCAAAAAAGGGGAACACGTGGAGACCAATTTTGGATTTATCTATCCTCAACACTTATTTGGACATTCCCAAGTTCAAAATGTTGATGTTACAACAACTTTTACCTCTGCTGGGCAAAGATCACTGGATGGTAACTTTAGATCTAAAGGAAGCTTACCTTCATGTGCCAATAAGACTAAGTTGCAGGAAGTATCTGCGTTTTCGAGCTGGAAATTTTCATTATCAGTTCTCTGCATTGCCCTTTGGCTTATCTACTGCGCCCAGAGTATTCACAAAGGTTCTGGCTCCAGTGATAGCTTACTTCAGGCTAAAAGGAATTCAAATCTATCCTTACTTGGACGACTGTCTGATTCTGGCTCGAGAAAAGGAAGACCTTCTACAGCATTTGGAATATGTCATAGCAGTGCTAAGATGCCTAGGGTATTCTGTGAACGAAATAAAGTCCAGTCTAGTACCCTCTCAAGACATGTGCTTTCTGGGTGTGAGACTGAATACAGCAGCCCAGATGGCCTTACTAACCCCGGACAAACAAAAGAATCTTTCCAGTTACTTCCATCACCTATCTCTTCAGTCCGGGCTGACTGCAAGGACAGTCCTTCAAGCCTTAGGGTTCATGGCATCTTGTATTCTGGTGCTTCCCAATGCCAAACTGCATATGAGGAAGCTACAATGGTATCTCAAAATCTGTGGACACAGCACTGCCAGGATTTGGACACTGTCATTCAAATAATACCTTGCATTCAAAAGGAATTTCTGTGGTGGGCTCAGGAATGTCACCTAAACAAGGGACTCTCTGTGACCCGGCCAGAGGCAAGTCAGATTCTAACGACAGATGCCTCAGATATTGCTTGGGGAGCTCATCTAAATGGAAAGTGGATACAAGACAAGTGGCCTGCCAGACTACAGCATCTACATATCAACATGAAAGAGATGTTAGCAGTCCAGTTTGCATTAATGGCTTTCAAGGAGTTACTTCTTCCAGGGCAGGTGTTGATTCTAACAGACAACACAACTGTCATGTGGTACATCAACAAACAAGGGGAACACATTCTTACCCATTGTGCAGGCAAGCAATGATTTTATGGGAGACTGCGCTCAGCTTGCAACTAACTCTTCAGGCAAGGTTTCTGCCGGAGCACAGAACTCCTTAGCAGATGTATTAAGCAGACAAATCATGGATCCCCACGAGTGGAAACTGGATCTTCATGTATTTCAAACATTGACAGTGTCATGGGGAACTCCAGACATAGATCTGTTCGCTTCTCCACTAAACCACCAGCTGCCAAAGTTTTGCACGAAGGGATTTCATCACACAGCTTGGAAAGTGGATGCTCTTTCTTTCAGTTGGAAAAATCTTCATGTGTATGCTTTTCCACCTCTGCCTCTTCTCCCAAAGGTGCTTCTAAAGGTCAGACAAGACAAGCCAAGGATGATTTTAATAGCTCCAGTTTGGCCTCGCAGCACTGGTACCCATTACTGAGGAGTCTGGTAAGGAAGCCACCATGGCCTTTACCCTTGATTCCACACCTGTTGTCTCAGAGGGACGGTCGCCTGCTCAATGTCAAGCTTCACTCTCTTCATCTAACAGCCTGGCATATTCTGTTTTGAAGGACAGCAGGTCTCAGCTTCCTCAGCAAGTTTTAAATGTGATTATGGAAGCTAGAAGACCTAGTACAAGGAAAGTGTACGCAGAAAAATGGAAGAGATTTTTGTTTTGGACTGCAGCAAAAAATTTGGAGATTTCTGAGCCTAATTTGAGTGTGGCTCTTCAATATCTTACTGAGTTATTGGACAAAGGTTTGTCTTTCTCTTCTATTAAAATTCATGCTGCAGCAATTTCAGCTCACTATGATTGTGACCCACCATTGTTTTCACATCCTTTGTTCAAGCAATTTCTTAGAGGGGCAAAGAATATAAGACCCCATGAGCTCCTACTCCTGCTTGGGACCTCAATTTTGTGTTGGAGAAACTTACTCTACAACCTTTTGAGCTCTGCTACTGCTGAACTGAAATACTTGTCATGGAAGACTGCTTTTTTGTTGGCCATTACTTCTGCTAGAAGGGTTTCTGAGTTGCAGGCCCTTATGGCGGTTGAGCCTTTTGATTTTCATAAGGATAGGGTATCATTACGCACTAATCCTTCCTTTATGCCTAAGGTGGTTTCTAGTGTGGCTTTAAACCAAACTATTCATTTGCCTACTTTTTATGCAGATCCCCAAAACAAAGGGGAAAAGATTTTGCACACTTTAGACGTACACAGGCAATTGCGTTATTATTTAAGCAGGACTAAGGATTTTAGGCAGTCTCAGCAGTTGTTTGTTTCTTTTGCTTTGAGTTCAGGGCAAGCCTGTGTCAAAACAAACTATTTCTAGGTGGATTGGGTTTTGCATTGCATTTTGTTATTCCCATCATGGCAAAGAGATTCCAGCTGGGATTAGGCCTCATTCCACTAGGGCTACTGCCACTTCTACAGCATTTCTAAGGGGGGTGGCAACTAAGGATATTTTGGAGGCAGCTACTTGGAGTTCAGTGCATACTTTCTCTAAGCATTACCACCTTCCTCTCTACTCTAAGTCTAGGGCTGGTTTTGCAACAGCTATTTTGCAAGGCATGTTATCAGCTCCTGCTTCCTTATGATTTGCCAGCCTCCCTTACCTCTGCTTTGGGATTCTACCCAATAGTTAGGACTGCAGCAATGTGGAATGAAGAACATAGTACAGTTTTGTACCTACCATAAATGTAGATGTTCGAGGATCCACATTGCTGCAGTCCAATTTACCCTCCTTCCCCTCTGTGTTTAGGGGTGGTGGAGTTGGTGAGGTTATATTCTGGTACCCTTGTATATATTGTCTATACTTTTGGTGCAGGTATGTTTTGTGTTTTTGGTTGTGGCCTTGTCTTTTTAGGGTCTTCTGACATCTGGGGCAAGAAAAGACTGAGGATATGGCGTCGGTCATGCGCATTAGTACCCTGACGTACTGACGTCAGTCTAATGCGCCGTGACCGACGTCAGCCATATACTTTGGTATTCGGGCCGACTGGACAGCGGACTACCCAATAGTTAGGACTGCAGCAATGTGGATCCTCGAACATCTACATTTATGGTAGGTACAAAACTGTACTTTTCTGGATTTTTCTTCCATTCTCTTCAGGTCATTCATACCCTTTGATGTCTAGGCATCCTCTCCACCAAACAATAAACATGGGAAGCAGTACAAGCTGTTTGTTTCCTCACAACCACAGATCCAGGTGTGTTTGGCATACACTGACCTGTTGAAGCTGCGTGTGTATTTTCTTGACCTACTTGTAGCTGGAGACTCTATCTTCAGATCAGGTGTGGGTCTTCCAGTCCTCTTGATTCTTAACTTTTCATTCAGAGTTAAGTCTTTAAAATTAATAGATTTCAGATAGGCCACTGTAACACTCTGCTCACTAATTCTGGTTATCGCAGTTGTTGTAACTCTGAAATGAAGATATTGCAGAAATGATTTAAGTGCCACTGTTGTATACATGTTAAAGTACCACTTCAGAAACAGCACTCATTTCATTGACAGTCTGCCACAGCCATGACCTGCCAACTATCTGGCTTGGCCCTGCCAGGATTTCAAAGACTATATTATACCATGACCCCCCCAAAACGTGCACGCTGATTGGCCAGCGTGCCCGTTGTAAATCGAGTTATACTAATGGAAAAAGGTCCGTCGCCGACTTTTTCCATTAGTATAACTGCTTTTTAAACACTGTCTCGCTATGTTAAATGGGTTTAACATAGCGAGACAGTTTAAAAAGCAACGGAGATCTCCGTTGCTTATTTTAAAGCTGTCTCGCATGTTAAACCCATTTAACATAGCGAGACAGTGTTTAGCAACGAGAAAGCAAGATCTCCGTGTTTTAGTCTCGCTATGTTAAATGAGTTTAACATAGCGAGACAGTTTTAAAATAAGCAACGGACATCTCCGTTGCTTATTTTAAAACTGTCTCGCTATGTTAAACTCATTTAACATAGCGAGACACAAAAAAAAAGCAAGAGAGATCTTGCTTTCCATTGCTTTTGCTCAGCTCTGATGTACTGCGCAGGCGCAGTACATCAGAACTGCCGCAGATGCCAGACATCTGCGGAAGGGCAGTAAACAGGCATTATACTATGCCATTATTCAAGAAAAGTAACAGTTTCTTTTCTTAAATAATGTCATGATATAGCAATAACCACTTCTGGTGTGGGTAATGCTTTTACCCACGGTTGGCTTTGTTTGGTCCCTCGGGCCTCGGGACCAAACCACGCCAACTGGTAATTTAATTACCCACACCCAGGCGTGGGTTATTGCTATAATAATGCATTTGTGATGCACACACGGTCACAGCTTGCATTATGTCTTAATTCTGGCTTTGCAGGACTAAAAATAAAATAGGGGCAGTCATTTCATTGACCGCCACTACAGTTTCTGCTTTGATCCTTCCAGCATCAAAATACATGTTCTGCACAGAGACAATAGTCACAGCCTGTATGCATATTGCTTACTCCCTCAGACACATTAGTTTTGCAAAGCCAGAATTACAACAGTAAAAGGCCAGTTATTTCATTCTCACACTGACATGATAGTCCCCCATCCCAATAGGCTACCAGAAGTACCTGGCTTGAACCTCTGAAATCAGAAAGCAAAACAGTAATGTAACTGCATCTTTTACATAAACATTATCCAGAGGTCAGCACTTTTACTCAATCCATCTCACTCCATCCAGCTGCAGTCTTAACAGTTAATAGTGGGGCCAATCATTTCATTTTTAAATATCCCCCCCCCCCACACTTAGTTCGGCAAAGCAGCCGACTTCACCCAAATACAGTTATCTTGCAAAGCCATAATTTAGACAGTAAACAAGGCCAGTCACCTCAGTGAATTCACAAACACCCCTCATTACCTAAGTAAAGTAGCTGCTTTTTACCTGTCAGGATTAAAGTACAAATAACAGTAACAGCTGCGTTGCATACTTACAAGCTGTGACTAATGCTTCTGTCAACAAGTACATTTCATGCATTTTACTTTTATAGTTTCCATAATGCAACACTGTTTTATAAAACAAGCATCCCTTGTCATTGTCAACAATGTCCAGGAAGAAAAGCTCAACATATTAAATAAACATTCAGTATAGAGAATGAACAGATATGAAACATACATGAACTACTCAAGCTTGCTAATTATTGTACATTCATCTTAAAGTACAGACATACTTTTGCAAAGCTAGACTTAAAACAGTAAGCATCAGGGCCATTTGTTCAGTCACACACAACCCCAACCACAGTATACGACTTGATCTTGTCAGGTTAAAGGCACAAAAAGATACTGTCATGAAGGTGAGTATACCCCCCACATAAAGCTGGTCCATCTTACTTCAGTGAAACATTACTCTTGCAAAGCAAAACAGAACTGCAGCTATTCACACATAGGCATTGCCACTAGTCCAACTCACTGTCTACCCAGAGAAACTGCTGTCAGCCTACATTGTTTAAGTAAAATAAATCTCCATGGTTACATTATTTTATTTCTTTCACATCTCAATAGCCAAGAACTTGCACATGATCTTACAGTCACTGCCACCACCAAGTGAAGTGAGAGAGAGAGTGTGTGTGTGCGTGTGTGTGTGTGTGTGTGTGTGTGTGTGTGTGTGTGTGTGTGTGTGTGTGTGTGTGTGTGTGTGTGTGTGTGTGTGTGTGTGTGTATAGACATGTGTTTAATGCTATTGATTTCTGTGGATGTAAACTACAGGCTATTATTTCAGAGACCTATTTCTGGCACACAAATGATACAAAATGCCCCAACAGACATACAAAATACCATCATACTGTAACCATTGTCATAGTCAAGCACTCAAATGCAGTAATTTCCTTATTTCTATGCACAAAATATTTTAAGCAATTATGTAATTTTCCAGAAAAGGAGGACGCATATGGAGCAGAACCAAAATGCTTAAGCAAATCTAAATTAGAGTACCAGTCCCGGACCAATAAACAGAAATGATATTCCAGACATTCCATTTTACATGGATTCTGAAGTACCACAGATACTGATTTAACACAATGTATGTGTCTGGTACACTGCCTGCTTATTTATTTTTAGATTATTGTAATGTAAGCCCAAGCATTCTACCCTAGCTAAAAATGTTAATCTTATGTTTTTCATTTTCTTATAACTTTAGGTGCCCACAGACAATACTGGCAAAAAATGGAACTGCAGTGGTCGTGCTAATGACACCCCGTGAAATACTACTACACTCAGACCTCTTGTTCTGGGAGAGATGTTAAGAGTACAACAAATAAGAAAAATATAAGCATTACTAACACAAGTTTATTTCTTTTAAATATACACACACTAATCCCTCTCTTTATGGTCTTAAACACATTCAGGCCCTTTAAGAAGAAGCACATCAACAGCTGTTTTAAATAAATGTGTCACAACTGCTTACTGCTGCTGTTATCTAGGAAGGTACAGTAAATATGATCACAACAAAGTACACTAAAAGAAACATGGAACATTAATCTTCAGTGTAGGTGTGTACCCTGCCGTCATAAAACTTTTATAATCAGTCCTGTCTTCCTGCTGGGATCAGCAAGGTCTTCATCATCTTAGACATTCGTCTCCAACTTTTGTTCAAGAGTGTGAAATCATTTTATGACTTAAAATGCCATTTAGTTTGGGCTACTATTTTGGGGTGGGAATAGAATCCACAGCATTTTGATCTTCCAGCATCAAATAAGGGTAGTTACCTATTTATCCAGCTCTTAACACTGTGTATAATCTTACAGAAAGAATGCAGAGTACACAAGAGATAAAAGTTGGTGCCATCTGAAGTAGGTCTTCCCTGAAAAAGGCCCAAATGAATGTTTAACTAAATAATCTCAGTACTGTTTTGGCAGATGTAGCCTGAAGCTAGCATGATTCACCTGGATGGATTAAACCATTGCAGTATATAGTTAATTATTCACTCAGTGTCCTCTTTATTCTTCCCTGTCTTCCTGTTAGGAGTTGTGTGTTATACTATGTGTTAAGAACTTTGGCTTTATCTTTCATTAGGTAGAAATTATTTTAAGAAAATATAAGTAAATATATTTTCCTGATTTTGGGCTTTTCCCCCAATTCTGTGTTTGCTCTGTCCCTAATTCTGTACATAAAAGTTTAAATGTTTTAAGTGTGGTACTTTTCAGATACATTTAAATGCGCTGATAAAATGGTATTTTCTATATTTATCCAAATGGCTTTTTTTCAGACATTAATAAAGAAACTGTCAAAAGAAGCTGGACACAAAGTATGTGTTTTCAGCTGATATATACCATGGATATAAAAAGTGAACACACCGCTAGTACAGTGCTAGGTTTTTGTGATATAACAAAATGTGACCACAATAAATCATTTCAAAACGTTTCCCAACTTTAATGTGACCTGTTCAATTGAAAAACAAACAAATCTGTTAGGGGAAAAATATAAAAAATAAAAAAAAATATTCCAATAAACTTATTGCATAAGTGTGCACACCCTAAACTAATACTTTGTGGAACCACCTTCTGATTTAATTACAGCATTCAGCCTTCTTGGGTACACACCTGCCATCAATTAAAGATGTTGTAACAAGGACTGCTAGTACATAATACATCAGCAAAATCAGCAGGTCTCACTTGGTTTTATATGAAGGAATAACTGATTGCTATAGTAGCTGAAGTTAGATATCCTATTCATATGAGCCTAAACTAAGCATTGTGGTCTCACTATAACAGTAGCTTTATTTCAGAAAAGAAATATAGTTTTAGTCTGGTGGTAGGGGGACATATGCATCATAAATGAGGCATGTTGCTTGCTATACTGAGACCTCGTTTACAAAAAGGACTTGCTTTTTCTAGCGAAAAGGAAGCTGTAAACCTGTAGCTACATAACACACACACATAACTAAAGAAACTAAAAGCTACCACTAGCCCCTGACTGCTACCCCCTGAATTCATAAAAGCAGTTGCCATCTGAATAGCTTGTTCATACTACTAACTTGGAAACAAACAGTTCTGCTGTGCATACTTAGTGTAGGAAAAACAGTGTGTTACTAGGTTAAAAGCAGAGTGTCTCAGCTAAGTTATGTGCCTAGCACCAAAAAAGTAAATCAGTGAATCCCGACTTGTCAAAAAACAGAAAGTTAAATTAGCTCACTGATAAAATGAGTGTCACGTCCCAACAGTCCGTAATCAGCATAAATCTCTATTTTTCATTTACGGATTAGTAGATGAAAGCGCTTAACATTCGTGAAAAATAAAGAGATTTATGCTGATTACGGACTGTTGGGATGTGACACTCATTTTATCAGTGAGCTAATGTAACTCTGTTTTTGATAAGTTATGTGCCTCTGAAAGCATATTCTTTTTTGGTCCTTTCAAGACACTTGAAACAATAGCTGTTGCAGCAGCACGTATGCATTCTTTCATGCCTGTTGTACTCTCAAAGATTCAGTGTGCTATTTTGCAGAGATTAGTATCTGACCTGTCCTCAACAGAACATTTCAGGATAAATGGCAGACTCACTGCACAGATATAGCAGAAAACAAAATTAAACTTGTGTGATAGAGGAAAGAGGTTTGGAAACAGAAA
Source organism: Protopterus annectens (assembly GCF_019279795.1). Taxonomy (NCBI): domain Eukaryota; kingdom Metazoa; phylum Chordata; order Ceratodontiformes; family Protopteridae; genus Protopterus; species Protopterus annectens. The sequence continues at coordinate 717,164,736 of NC_056732.1, read as the reverse complement.
AAAAAATGTTGCAGATGATTGAGGCAGCAAACTATACAAACTATATGATGCACAAGCAGTTTTCCTGGAACAATATTGCGGACATCCCTGTACTCCTCCCTTATCAGACTCATTATCGAGTACAGTGCCCCCTTTGGCATGTACCTTGCCAAGGACATGCAGCAGTTGGAGAGACCACAGAGGTTCCTGGCCAGGAAAATCCAGGGTCTCAAACAGCTATCCTATACAGATAGAATAAAAGCCCTGTCCCTCTACTCAGTCTCATAAAGACTGCACAGAGATGACCCGTGTCTAGCATACAAGGCCATTTCAGACCCAGACTTGATGGAATTGTTGCATATCAGTAAGCCAAACTCCTCTCACACAATCTGCACGTAAGGCCTTAACTTGGTCTGTGACATTACTAGAACTTGTTGGCAGGATACATTTGTGTCCCAAAGACTCCCCTGTCTGTGGAATAAACTCTCTTTCCATGTCAAGCAGAGTACCTCTCTAGCCCTCTTTAAGAGGAACCTGGATGACTGGATGGGAAAGAGAAAATATACCCCTGGGATCTCACCTGTATCCCTGCTGGACAGGGGAAAAAGGTGCTGAATTTGAGGAGCCATGGGTGAAATTCTTGGCTAGGCTTATAAGGGCCTCTGGGCCAATAGCCTAGTATCATCCTATGAACCTATGAACAAATGTTTCCTGGAATTTGTTGAAACTGAGACTGTTTTTGGAACTGTTTATGTGCAGAAATCTGCTGATACTAAAACTGAGACCGATTTTGGTAAAAGCGGTAATCCATAAAGTGCATCAGGCACTGCAGTCACACGAATGGATAAATAAATGAGTTTGGCAGTTGGCACAGTGCACTCAGGCTCTGAGCTGTAGGTCATGTGGTGCAAGGTTTGAGTCCCTCAGCCCTTATTTTCCTATTGTGTGGCATTGAAGTCAGCTAACCAGCCATTGCTTCCAAGTTTCCCTGAAAAAGGATTGAGGTCACACTTGACTAACAAGTGGGCATTATTAAGGGACTGTATGACAAAACATTGTAGATAAGAATGATTTAATTGTGAAGATAGTATGCAATTCAGTGAGGGATATTAAAGTGAAAGCTGTGCAAGGTAACCCCCTCCCCCATTTTGAAACAAGTTAATCTACTATATCTGACTTTGTTTTATAGAAGATGGCACATTTCTTATTGCAACTTTAGACTTAGAAGCAGACATTTCAGTGTTAAGCAATATATTATAAATTGATAAGTATTCTGATAAAGTTTCTAGCTTATCAGATTTCCTGCAAGTACTTTGAAATACCCATTTTCTTAGAAAACTAGAAATAGATCTTTCAAATCAGTCAGCTGCTAGAATTTCCCAAATGTTCACTTAATACTGCTATCAAGTTCTAACTCTAACTCAAGTTCTAACTCTAACTATAAAGATGTTTTATTGGCATTACAGTGAGCACAGACCATGGGTACTGTGATTACCATTTGTACCTAGAAAAGCAGCACAGAGAAAACATTGCTGGCTCTATGTCACAGTAAAAGAAATTCATACAACAGCACTTTTTTTGTGAACGAATCAGTATTGCACTGGGTGTTTTACAATTTACACAGTTCGTACTTTTCAAGTATCTTCTTTCATCTTCTCCGTTCCAAACAAAAACAATTTACCCGTACACATACTGCCATTCAAAATATTAAGAAAAACAACAGTGCACCACTGTGAACCAACAGTGATAACAGTAAGTGTGACCACAAAATGAAAGCAATGCAGTCACCAGTTTAGAAAAAAATACAGCTTAGAAAAAATATATATTTCACATAGTAATCATCAGCAAAAGGAATTCTTTATAACGTAGCAGAACCCATGCTATTCATGACTTCTAAAATGTATTTTTATTTATTGTTTTTGTTGACTGGGAAAGTCTGACTAGGTGGAAAATCCTTTTTCAGTGCAAGCCCAGGGAAAAAAGCTCCACAAAATAGAGAAAAGGTGGCATGTATGCATGCATACATACATAGTATGATGAATCATTCTAACATGTGACAATGAGAAAAAAAAACAATGATTGTTTGAGCATACAATAGCGACAAAACAAAACATTGATATGATGTATATGAATAGTTATATCATACAAACACATTCTAATCCAGGTAATACAAGGATATAAAAAAAAACATTCAAAGGTATATCAGAATGAGTATTTACACTAACAAGGTTTAGATCAATAGTTTTTTTTATAACAGTAGAATAGTGGTAAAGTGAACTTTCATAGTAATGTAAAGTTTTAGAAAGTGTGGTAGATTGTATGTGGCCAAAAATATATAGTAGTAAAGGATAAGACAGAAGATTAGTAGTCAAACAGTCATTTTAGAGCAGGATTTCACTATGGTATGATACCTTATCAACAGTAACATTGTCATCATTTAAACTTCCTGTTGAACTCAAATAAGGGTAATCCTTAGCTTACCATTTCTGACAGCATGCAAAATGAGAACCAGAGTCTATTCATTTAAGAAAAATGTTTAGTTCTCACTTTTATGTCTTCTGCTAATTCAGAAGGTTTTATATAGTAAACTGCACTGTCTGGATAGGACCTGTTGCACAAGGCTGATCCATTAGTTTTAGACATGTAAAAGTAATGGTGACATTAAGTGACCCAATCAAGTGCACAAAGCTGGAAGTGGTAACAATTAAACTCCAATCTGCTGGATATGCTAAGCTCATTCACAGATTTTTATCAGCACTAGGAATCCAATTTATTTATGAGAAAAAAAAACTAAATAATATGGGTTTTACTATTACCATAATTTATTTTAAACTTTAATTTACATCATCCACCATCAAGGAGGTTACAGACTGAAAGCACCAGACATCTCATCTGCTAAGTGTCATTCAGATGTTACTTGCAGAGTCCTCACTGACAATACTCCCATAGCATTTGCTATAAGAACTCAGTGGACATATTTGGATAGATTACTTAAATTGCCTATATACATATGCTCTCAAAAAGATTTTCATCTTTGGTTGGAGCAACACTACCACCAAACTCTACAACTGATAGGAGGGGAAGAAAGGGATCTTATACACACATGGGACAGGTTTAAGCATGTACCGGCATTAAGACTGCAGAAGTTCATTAAAGGGAAACGTCAGACTATGTAATATATATAATCAGAGCCCTCTATAAGCATTCACAGGTATGTGCTGGTTTTCATAAATTTTTATTTTCCATTTTAGAAGTTTGTCATCAAGATTTAAGGGGAGGAGATTTTAAAAATTTTCTGCTACAAAAGGAAGCCGAGTGGCAAATAAGACTAAAGGCAGACCATTTACCTGGACTCAATGAGTCTATTAATATGAAATGTTTTTTAAAGAATCATAAATTAAAGGTTAACAAGAATAATGATTTAATTAGTTTACATATTTTATAAAGTAGTGTTGTGTGTATGTGTTTGCACACATGTATTATGCTTGTGTAGTGAGTGTATGGTTTTAAATGTCAATTTATCAATTATAATGTGCCAATTATAATGTGTCAATTATTTGTGTATTTAAGAAGTTTGTATGCTGAGTTATTTTATTCTGATGAAGTCTACGGACGAAAGCGGAAATAAAGAGGATCATTACGCTATTTCTTGGTGTCATACTGTTACTTCGTTGCATTCTTCAGCTGCTTTTTGCCTTGTTTTTGGTTTTTATTTGTTTGAGTTTTGGTACTTTGAGTTACTAGTAAGTGTGACCACAAAATGAAAGCAATGCAGTCACCAGTTTAGAAAAAAATACAGCTTAGAAAAAATATATATTTCACATAGTAATCATCAGCAAAAGGAATTCTTTATAACGTAGCAGAACCCATGCTATTCATGACTTCTAAAATGTATTTTTATTTATTGTTTTTGTTGACTGGGAAAGTCTGACTAGGTGGAAAATCCTTTTTCAGTGCAAGCCCAGGGAAAAAAGCTCCACAAAATAGAGAAAAGGTGGCATGTATGCATGCATACATACATAGTATGATGAATCATTCTAGCATGTGACAATGAGAAAAAAAAACAATGATTGTTTGAGCATACAATAGCGACAAAACAAAACATTGATATGATGTATATGAATAGTTATATCATACAAACACATTCTAATCCAGGTAATACAAGGATATAAAAAAAAAACATTCAAAGGTATATCAGAATGAGTATTTACACTAACAAGGTTTAGATCAATAGTTTTTTTATAACAGTACAATAGTGGTAAAGTGAACTTTCATAGTAATGTAAAGTTTTAGAAAGTGTGGTAGATTGTATGTGGCCAAAAATATATAGTAGTAAAGGATAAGATAGAAGATTAGTAGTCAAACAGTCATTTTAGAGCAGGATTTCACTATGGTATGATACCTTATCAACAGTAACATTGTCATCATTTAAACTTCCTGTTGAACTCAAATAAGGGTAATCCTTAGCTTACCATTTCTGACAGCATGCAAAATGAGAACCAGAGTCTATTCATTTAAGAAAAATGTTTAGTTCTCACTTTTATGTCTTCTGCTAATTCAGAAGGTTTTATATAGTAAACTGCACTGTCTGGATAGGACCTGTTGCACAAGGCTGATCCATTAGTTTTAGACATGTAAAAGTAATGGTGACATTAAGTGACCCAATCAAGTGCACAAAGCTGGAAGTGGTAACAATTAAACTCCAATCTGCTGGATATGCTAAGCTCATTCACAGATTTTTATCAGCACTAGGAATCCAATTTATTTATGAGAAAAAAACTAAATAATATGGGTTTTACTATTACCATAATTTATTTTAAACTTTAATTTACATCATCCACCATCAAGGAGGTTACAGACTGAAAGCACCAGACATCTCATCTGCTAAGTGTCATTCAGATGTTACTTGCAGAGTCCTCACTGACAATACTCCCATAGCATTTGCTATAAGAACTCAGTGGACATATTTGGATAGATTACTTAAATTGCCTATATACATATGCTCTCAAAAAGATTTTCATCTTTGGTTGGAGCAACACTACCACCAAACTCTACAACTGATAGGAAGGGAAGAAAGGGATCTTATACACACATGGGACAGGTTTAAGCATGTACCGGCATTAAGACTGCAGAAGTTCATTAAAGGGAAACGTCAGACTATGTAATATATAATCAGAGCCTTGAAAATAGACTCTGAGCTTTACAAGAATTCAGTTTCCGTACAGATGAGGTAACCATGACTGAATACCTGCAACAGCAATCCCAACAGGAACATGAATATGAATGGCAGACAGTAAATGTGCTAAGGGTTTTAAGATTAAGAGAGTTTCATACTCCCTGAAAGCTTTAAAATCTCTTGCTAATACGCTGAGTCAACAAACAGCCAAAGGTTTGATCTCTAGGATTAGACACCCTCTTTCAGGTCAAACACATGATCCTGAACAATTCTTTTAGCTATTCAGGACCTTTTTCAGGACATTATACACTGAAGAGAATACTTCTCAAAACTTGGGGGAGGAGACTGACACCTTTCTTTTTGGCATTTATCTTCCCATCTTTCAGATACACAAGCCCTAGATCTTTTGTCACCAATAACCAAGGAAGAATTGCTGGAGGTTCTCAGACAGTCATGGACAACATGTTCAGGCCCTGGGATAAGATGCGTTGACTTTAGAGATACTTCAGGGTATGAGTCCCAAGTTTTTGGAAGATTTTTCTAAAAATGTGCAATGCTATTTTGAATGCAGCCACCTCTTTACATTCTTGGGGAATGGTCTTTTATTTCATGTATGCGAAAAACAGGGATAGACAAACTATTTCCAGCTTCATACTGTCCCATATCAGTCTTAAATGTGGAATATAAATTGTTTATATTAATACTGCCCCATAGACTTAATAGAATTCTACTAGGCCAGTTTCACCCTGACCAGAGTGGAGTCATTAAGGGACATAAAACCTCCAACAATATTATTAAAACACAGTTGTTGATGAATGATGCAAATCACTCATACTAAACCTCTAATGATCCTGAGTTTCGATGCCAAAAGGGCCTTTGATCGGGTCAGTCAGAAATACTTAATAGCAGTTCTTTCTCACTTGGCTTACCAACTGGGTTTCAACAGTTATTGTAAAACCTAAATAAAGGGTCCTTGGTATATCCAGAGGCACAAGGCAGGGACTCTTCCTTTAACTCCCTTCTCCTTAGCCTTTGTTTAAATCCTTTGCTTTGGTATGTAATTTAAGAGCTCAAAAAGCTTTGGATACCATTGAGGCAATTCAACAACTACCCTCTTTTTATAGACAGACAATTTATTGGTTTATGCCGGTTTACCTGGTGCAGCAAAAAAAACAAAAAAAAACAAAAAAAACCCAGCCGATTCCAACACCTACCTCAGTTTATGTATTAGTCGTCCTCTGTGCTCTTTTCTCTCTCTCTGACTGCAGTTAAGTACAAGCCGCCAAGCCAAAAATGCCGGTAAAAAATTTAAATAATATCCACCACCGAATCCAACGGTCCCAAACTCCCGAGTCCCAAGTTGCAACCTCTAAATAAGCTATTGCTACTGATTGTTTCTCGCTCTCTTATTTGAGAAAAGAGCGATAACCAATCAGTAGCAATCCAGCCATCCACGTCACAAATATGTGACTGCCGACGTGGCAGTCCGACCCCCCTTCTAATGTACGATGCGGATCATGCGGTTAAACCGCATAGAATTCTGGGCATCACACTGATGCTTTTTTTTTAATCTGGACTGCCTTTTACAGCCGTCAGATAGTACAAGATAGATTGGAGGTACGTTCCTTGTTAAAAAATAAAAAAAAAAAAACCCGGACCTCGACGAGCATGTGCAGTTCGAGTTCTAGGAGTTTGCAGACATATGCACATATCCTATCTGTTCTTTGTATGAAAAGAAATGGGAAATTATTTTTATGGCAATTTGCAAATAATCCTTGGAAGGCTGCAGTCCTGCAGTCCGATAGCACGAGCTGCCCCTGCCCAGCACAAAAACATCTTATGCAGGAAAATGGAAAAGACTCTGCTCCTGGAAACAATCAAAAGGGGGCAGTACCTCTCAACCTTCCATTCATCCTGGATTACTTAGCAGAGTTGCTCCATAGTGGCCTCTCCTTCTCCTCTATTAAAATCCATGCCTCGGCCATTTCTGCTCATTATGATTCAGATCCACCCCTCTTCTCTCACTCTTTGATTAAGCAATTCCTCAGAGGGGCTTCTTATATCAGGCCTCCCAGAAGACCACATACTCCTCCCTGGGACCTGAATTATGTGCTAGAGAAACTAGCATTATCTCCTTTCGAACCTGCCACTTCAACAGAATTGAAATACTTCACCTGGAAGACTACCTTCCTACTAACTATCACCTCCGCCAGAAGGGTCTCAGAACTTCAAGCTCTGATGGCTGTTGAGCCCTTCATAATTTTCCATGCAGACAGAGTCCCCCTGAGGACTAATCCCTCCTTTATGCCCAATGTGGTATCTGATGTGACCCTTAACTAGGCCATACACCTTCCCACATTCTTTCCCAACCCTCAAAACGAGGGGAAAATAATTCTACACTCACTAGACATGCACAGAAAACTCAGATAATATCTGGACCACACTAAACCATTCAGAAAAACCGACCAGCTTCTTGTAAGCTTTGCCCCAGGTGCAGAGGAGAAGCCCATCTGCAAACAAACCATTTCCAAATGGATCTCACACTGTATACATTTTTGCTACAGACTACATGGTAAATTCATCCCTAAATCAATCCATACTTGCTCCACTAGGGCAACCTCCACTTCCAATGCCTTTCTTAGAAGAGTATCTACCAGGGACATTTTGGAAGCAGCCACCTGGACCTCTGTCCATACCTTAACAAAGCTTTACCACATACCTCTCTTTTCTAAGTCTTGGGCAGGGTTTGCCTCTGCAATTCTGCAGGGTCTCCTGACCCATACCTAGGACTCTACCTATCCTTCCACTCTTTACCTCAGCTTTGGGAATCCTCCCACAGGTGATGACTGCAACAGTGAAACATGAAGAACATAGTACAGTTGTGTACACTTACCATAAATGCAGATGTTCGAGTGTATTCACTGTTGCAGTCTTGGTTTCCCTCCCTTCATCCCCCTATTCACTTCTTCCCCTAGGGGGACACATGCTTCCCAAGGTGGCTCTTAGTCACCAGGACTGCTTCTCTCTTTTCTCTTGTGCTTTTGATGAGTTAGGGCAAGAAAAATTGATGTAATGATGTTGACTGCCTTGCTTTATAGTACTGACGACCTGATATCAGACTACAGGTGACAGCAGCTGGCACACAAAAACATTGACTCTGGTATTCGGTCTGGCCGAGGGCTACCACAGCAGGGATAACCGCACAGGTAATGACTGAAACAGGACTGCAACAGTGAATGCACTCAAACATCTACATTTATGGTAAGTGTACACAACTGTACTTTCTCCCTCCCCTTTCCTCCATTTCGGGTGAAGGGAGTTTATCAGCAGCAGGGACTTTGAGTGATGTTAGATACTTCCTCAACTACCAACCAGAAGAAACTGGCAATTTAGTTGGTGTGGACACTTTTACACATGCATTTACCAGAACCTCTACCTGCCAAAGAGAAGAGAGATCGCTCACAGAACAGAGGCAGGCAGTTTTGAAAAAGGACATTGATGGCTGGGCAGCAGAACTTGGGACCAGCTGTATGGAGCAAGATTCCTTGGACTTAATTGTGAACATATCCACGGTCATTCTAACTAATGAGCAACAAGTATTATGTAAGGACCTTTCTTATATTCCTACCAAAAGCTCTACTTTGTGTGATGTACTTACAGACTTGAGACTATTTGTCTGGAATATTTAATTGAAACTGATGTATGGTTTTAATTTTAGTGTTCAGAGTGATGTCTATAGGAGACCCCGTCAGTTTGTTCCAGTGAAGCCACCACTGGTTGAGAAGTTTCTGAAACTCTGTGAACAAGATATTCCTGAGTTGTTGCTAAGTAAACATCGTAGAGATTTCTTTAACCTCACTGACGCACAGTTTAAGGCTTTTATTGACTTAACCTTGATGGAACAATTGTACATTAAACCTGCTGACAAAGGAGGTGCCATTGTTGTGATGGACACCTCTATGTATATTGAGAGTATGTGTAGTATGTTATCTGATGGTTTCACTTATGCTGTTTGCTCCAAATCTGATGTAGATAAATTATCAGGAATATGTTCAACTCTACATGATTTGTTGATGGAAGATGATATCACTAAGGAATTGTTTGAATATTTCTTGGTAGAGTATCCTACCATCCTTATATTATATGGCCTCCCTAAGATACATAAATACTTGGAGAACCACCCGATGAGGCCTATTGCTTTTAGCTTTAGTTGGGCAACTGAGCCCCTATCTATATTTGTTGAAAAGTAACTGCGACCAGTACTAGATAAAGTCAACACTGTCCTTAGAGACACCAAGCATTTTTTTATCATATTTATTTGAGTGGTCCAATACCAACAGTGTTGATAATTTTCTGTTAGTTACAATGGATGTGGTATCACTTTTACACTGATACCCAATGACATAGGGATTGAATTTGTTACTCTGTTTCTGTCTAAATATTCTGACTGTAGTGAAGGACAGATTCATCTGATTAGCTCACTTCTTGATTTGATTTTGAGTAATAATATTTTCACTTTCAGTGATGAGCTTTATATACAGAGGGTGAGGGTAGCTATAGGTTTGTAGGTTCATAGGTAGGTACTAGGCTTTTAGCCCTAGGGCCTATATAAGCCTAGCCAAAAAGGTATCCTGGCTTTCACCACCCAAGAAAATTATTTTCCTGTGCCCCTGTCGAGCAGAGCCACAGATGTGATCCCCAGGGTGAATTTCTTATTTCCCATCCAATCATCAAGATTTTTCTTGAAGAGTTCTAATGAGGAACTTTGTTTGATATAGATAGGTAGTTTGTTCCAGAGTATGGGAAGTCTCTAGGACAGGAATCTATCCCTCCAGCATGTTCTGTTTATTGTGGTGACAAGGTTTAGGTCCCTAGAGCATGTAGCTTGGAGGGATTGGGATTTCTTTAAGTGGAGCATGTCCAACAGCTCTGGCTTTGACATAGCTTTGTATGTTAGGCAGAGATTGCCTCTGAGTTGGTGATATGCAATGGAGTAAAGCTGGCGCTTTTTGAGACGGTCTGCGTAGGGCATCTGTTTGAGGCCGGTAATCCTCTTTGTGAGGTATTTCTGCTGCCATTCCAGTTGTTGTAGATGTCTTGTGAGGTACATACCAAAAGGGGCGTTGTACTCTATAATGGGTCTAATGAGTGATGAGTATATGGGAACAATGACCTCTTTTTTCCTGGATGAGAAACCTTTTGTGATGAGGTGTGCCATGTAGAAGGATTTCCTGACTACTGTGGCGATGTGATTATCAAAGGAGAGACTACTGTCCATCTGTGTCCCAAGGTCTTATCACACTTTCAGTGTTAAGTAGACTACCACCTATGTGGTAGCTCATGGGCACAGAGTTTTTACCAAAGGAGATGACAATGCACTTTTTGGCATTGAGCTTGAGGCCATGGCTTTGACACCAGGCATCTGTCTCAATGAGGCCCTTTTGTAGGATGTCCACATTGTTAGGAGTTTTGATTATGGCTCCTAGTTTGCAGTCATCTGCAAACTTCATTAGCTAAAGACCTTCTGTGTTAGCCTGTACTTCAGAAAAGTATCTACCAAACAGGAGAGGACCCAGGACTGAACCCTGTGGTACTCCACCTGTCACTGGTCTGAAGTCAAATTTGGAGTCTGCTACTTTCACAGTGTGGGTTCTGTCAGTGAGCCAGTTGGCAACCCATCTTGTGACATAGGGATTTATACCTAATTTAGTGAGATTATCTATAATTCCAGAGTGGGGGATGGTGTCAAACGCCTTGGCTTGATCTAGATAGGCTGTGTGAACCACCTTACCCTCATCTGTGGCTTTGCTGACTGCTTCAAAGAAGTCTATCAGGTTTAGGAGACATGATCTGCCTTTTACAAACCCAAACTGGTGGGGTACAGAGTTTGGAGATTACCAATGTCTTTGTTTATAAGTTCCATGATGATATGTTCCATGGCCTTGCAGACCAGGCTCATTAGGCTAATGGGGCAGTAGTTCCTAGGGTCCATGGTGGCTCCCCCTTTGTGGAGTGGGATAACCATTGCTGTGCACCATTTAGTGGGCACAAAGCCTGAGGTGAGGCTATGATTGAACATGGTGCTTAGGTGGGGTGCAAATTCATTCTGTAGTTCATGTAGAAAGCAGCCTGGGATGTTGTCAGGTCCCATGGATGCTGTGTTCATGGCTTTGGAGAGTGTTTTTTTTACCTGTGCAGCGGTGATTACAGGAACTTTGCATTTTTCCAGTATAGAGATGGGTCCTTTAGGGAGTGAGAGGGGGGTAAAGTTATTACTGAAGCTATCTGCCAGGATGTTGGCAATATCAGTTGGTTCTGTATATTTAGTGCCATTGTGCTGTAACTCAGAGAATATCTGAGTGTTGCCATTGAGATTCTTGACATAGCTATAGAATGCTTTGTGGTTGTCTTTAGAATCAGTGGCAATTTTGTTTTCGTAACTAGCTATGGAGGATTTTATGAGGGATCTCAGCTTCTTACTGAGGCTGACCAGGGAGTTCCTCCAATCATGGGATTTTACTCTTTTTTGCAACAGTTTCTTTCTTCTGTTGTAGAGTTTGTTTATGGCAGGGTACCACCAGATTGGCTTCCTTTTTTTGGAGGATAGCATCTTGGTTCTGTTAGGGATAGCATGATCCATGCACTCGTGTAAGTGCTTATAAAGTGCATTTGTGTAGGATTTAGCAGTCGTACCTCTGTTGTCCATCTGCATCGGTGTCATGAAGTTTGCCACTTCTGTCTTAGGAAGCATGAAGTTGGCTTTGGAGAAATTTTTTACAGTGGTTTCCCTAATGGGGGTTGGGGGCTGGATGTGAATCTCTAGGGTGATTAGCTTGTGGTCAGATCTGACCTATGAGGAATTGACCTCTGGTGTGGAACACAGGTCACCCATGTTGGTAATGACCATGATTGGGTTATTGCTGCCCCTGGTGGGGGTGTGGATAAGTTGATCCAAGGCTTTGGAATTTATGAATTCCAGAAAACATTGAGCAAAAGAGTTGGTACATGAATAGTTTTCCCAGTAAATGGTGGGGTAGTTGAAATCACCCATTATTAGGGTGTTGGGTTGTACCCTAATATTTTCCAATGTATCAAGAAGTGAGGAGTGGAAATCCTGGGGCATGGTGGGGAATCTGTAGCAAGTTACAATTTGGATTGCAGTATTACCCAGAGTTAGTTGCACTGGGATAATCTCGGATACATTATGCTGAGCAACTAGCCTGGAGGTGTGGATATCCTTAATGAATATGGACACGCCTCCGCCTTTAGTGTTTCAGTCCAGGTTACGTGGCCCAAAGGTGTGGTATGAATTATTGCCTGGTAATGCAGGGGTGATCTCTGGAACCTTGAAGAGGTCTCTGTCACTGGACAGATGTCGATGTTATTAAGGAGTGCCTCGAGTGAATGCATTTTGAGGTTTAGACTTCTAGCATTGAGTTCCATTACCCTCAGATTTTGCTTGCTTGTACCTGTTACGGTGGTGAATTTGTCATTTGAACCTTGCCTAAAAAAGGCACTATGGGGTGGCAAGAGCCTTAGCCAGTATCCGGAATCCCAAGAGTGACAGGTGCAGACCATCTCTGGCAAAGCATTGTGGTCTGTCGATCATGTCATCCCAGGCAGACAGATACTGGATCCCCTTAGAATGATACCAGAGGTTTAGCCAATTGTTGAAGTCAATCATTTTGTCCTTGTACTGTGGTAACATTCTGGGTGATGGCCGGATGCTACTCAGGGCTAGGGTCATACCTGCCTGGGCTATAAGATCAGAGAGCTCTTCCATGTCTCTTTTCATGTAGTCCAGGGAGGTACATCTCAGGACATTCACACCAACATGGCTAATGACAGAGTCATATTTGTACTTTTTATGGAGTGACCTGAGTGAGTGCATTAGGTGGCGGATCCTGGCACCTGACAGGCAGCTGACAGTAACTTTCTCCTTGTTTAGCCTGGTGAGTGGAACATCAGTGTGCCTGACTGTAGAGTCACCTATGACTAGAGTGTTGGGTACGTTGTTATGCCTTATGGGCTGTGGTTGAGTGGCACACTGAGTTTGTGGGCTATATGTCATTTGGGTTGTGTTGGGGGGATGGAGGTTGCTTGCGTTTCTGCTTTGCAGGTCTCTGTTGCTTTAGCAGATTTTTACCAAGAGCCTCCGAAAATGTCGGTGTGTATTTTGTGTTTTTATGTGCCTGTTTTGGTGGTGTAGATTTTGAGAGACTATGTGTGGTGCAAGTGTTTATCTTCTCCTCTTGACTGTCTAGTCCAGTCTTGGGTGAAGAGAGCTTTGCTTCCAGTTTGGCTATATAAGTGCATCTCTCACAGGTTGTAGTGTTGGGTGGTAGAAGGAGAGGGTTGTCTGTGTACAAGAGGCAATTGCTGCATTGCCCCAAGATGCCCAGATTCATCAGGTAGACAGGAGAAAACACCTGGAGCTGAACCTTAGATATGTCTGGATAGGTGCTTATTTATTAAGTACTAAAAACTATTTTCCTCTAGACAAGTGAGGAAAGTTGAGTGCTGTAGTAATTTGTAGCTTATTTAGTGCTTACAATGAGTTCTGAACAAGTGCTGAGCTCAAAGAAACAGATTTGAGTGCTAAAACGAAAAAAACTGGCTAGTTCGAAGGGAAAATTTGAAGAGCAGATTATGGCACTGGGAATAGTTTAGCCCTAGCTTAGCGACGATGCATAAAGTGTATTTTCTTTAATATAACAGTAGCAAATGAGCAAACTGATTTAAACAAATTAACCAATTAACCAATAAAAAGCTAAAAACTGAACCCCGTTCAGCAGTCTTCGATCAGACAAGTTCTAACTGCACACTCCTGGCACTAAGGTGCAGGGGAGCCTTCTCCAAAAAAAGATGGTCTGGATTAGTGCTCAAGTTGTACAACCAAAGCTAGATTCAGCAGGTCTGAATTTAGTCTATGCTACAGCAATTTCAGGAAGAAAGAGTTCAAATAAGCAGGCACAATAAGCCTTTAACCAGAAACTTCCAGCTCAGAAGGGCAGAATCTATCCTCTCCACCCACAAGAGTGCAGACCACACCTTCTTAATGTAAAATAACTGGCCCGAAGCCCAAGTGCTTAAACCAGAACTTATACACTTTTAGAATAACAGCCACTAAGCCTTCAATCAGCAACTCCCAACTTAGAAGGATGTAAGCTACCTGTCCTGCCACAGCAGTGTAGACCACAAACCTGCTTAATGTAAAACAACTGGTCTGAAACCCAAGTGCTTCAACCAAAGGCTTAGAATAACAGTTACAATTTCAGGCTAACAAGCAGTAATAAATGCAGCAGAATAAATGCAATTAAGTACTTTTAAGAACAAGCAGCAAAAGCAAAATAAAGTAGGAAGAAACACAAATGCAGTAAAAACAGATGAATAAAGTGCAATTTGTTATATTACAATAAAACACAATCAAACTGATGTAAACAAATTACCAAATTAACCAGTAAAAAAGCTCTAAACTGAGCCCTGTTCCAGCAGTCTTCAATCACACACGTTGTAACTGCACACTTCTGCCACTAGGGTGCAGGGGAACCTTCTCCAAAAAAGATGGCCTGGATTAGTGCTCAAGTTATACAAACAAAGCTAGATTCAGGATGTCTGAATCTAGTTTACGCTACAGCAAACAAGGCGCACCAATTTAAGAAAGAAACAGTTCAAATAAGCAGGCACAATAAGCCTTTAACCAGAAATTCCCTGATCAGAAGGGCAGAATCTAACCTCTCCTCCCACAAGAGTGCAGACCACAAACCTTCTTAATGATAAATAACTGTCCTGAAGCCCAAGTGCTTTAACCAGAACTAATACACTTTTAGAATAACAGACACTGAGCCTTCAATCAGCAATTCCCAACTTAGAAGGATGTAAGCTACTTGTCCTGCCACAACAGCTCAGACCACAAAACTTCTTAATGTAAAACAACTGGTCTGGAGCCCAAGTGCTTAAACCAAAAGGCTTAGAATAACAGTTACAATTTAATCAGGCTACTACCAAGCAGTAATAAATGGAGCAGAATAAATACAAGTGAGTACTTCTAAGAAGATGCAAAAGCAAAATAAAGTGCATTTTTTTTCTTTTTCTTTTTTAGTAAAGTGCAAGGAGAGAGAAAGAAGGAGCAGAAGAAAAATTCAAGGTTAAGAACCTATGTGGGTTGGCCTTCTCAAATGTTCTCTCTGTATTAAGTAGAGTGAACACCAGACTGGAAGGGGTGTCCCAGATCAAATTTACAGTAGGGGTGGGCAACTGCAAAGCCACCAACTATAACAACACCACAAGAATAGGGTGGGGGGGAGGGGAAAACCAGTTTCAGGACAATTGAGAAACAGAAAACAATGCCAGAAAATATATAAAATAATTCAGTCAGGCAAAATTAAGACAATGCAGAACTCTGAAAGGTTAAAATGCCAAGAAATATACTTCTCAATCAGCGATATCTTTCCAGATTGTTTGAGAATCACACACCAGCCAGAACACCAGGTGTTTCCAACAGTGTATGCAGGAATTTACAAATAGAAACTACTTTTAAATCAGCAAGCCTTGAAGCAATCAGATAACACAAAAGCTGTTTGACCAGTTTTATAAACTTCACCACAGGAATGGGGGGAAGCAGTTTCAGGACAGATGAGAAACAGAAAACAATGCCAGAAAATATATAAAATAATTCAGTCAGGCAAAATTAAGACAGTGCAGAACTCTGAAAGGTTAAAATGCCAATAAATATACTTATCAATCAGCAATATATTTCCAGATTGTTTGAGAATCACACACCAGCCAGAACACCAGGAGATTCCAACAGTGTATGCAGGAATTTACAAACAGAAACTATTTTTAAATCAGCAAGCCTTGAAGCAATCAGATAACACAAAAGCTGTTAGACCAGTTTTATAAACTTCACCACAGGAGTAGGGAGGAAGCAGTTTCAGGACAGATGAGAAACAGAAAACTGCCAGAAAATATATAAAATAATTCAGTCAGGCAAAATTAAGACAATGCAGAACTCTGAAAGGTTAAAATGCCAAAAAATATACTTATCAATTCGCGATATATTTCCAGATTGTTTGAAAATCACACACCAGCCAGAACACCAGGAGTTTCCAACAGTGTATGCAGGAATTTACAAACAGAAACTATTTTTAAATCAGCAAGCCTTGAAGCAATCAGATAACACAAAAGCTGTTAGACCAGTTTTATGAACTTCACCACAGGAATGGTGGGAAGCAGTTTCAGGACAGATGAGAAACAAAAAACAATGCCAGAAAATTTATAAAATAATACAGTCAGGCAAAATTAAGACAATGCAGAACTCTGAAAGGTTAAAATGCCAAGAAATATACTTATCAGTCAGTGATATATTTCCAGATTGTTTGAGAATCGCACACCAGCCAGAACACCAGGAGTTTCCAACAGTGCCAATAGCTATGCAGTCCTAGTGCTTGCTTAATGAGAGACAGTTTATATCCTTAATGAGAGTAATATTTTTAAACAATACATTCCCCACTATGCTAGGTTTGTGGATGGTGTCTTTTTTTGTATGGACAGGGTCCATCTCTGTGCTGCATAATTTTATTGAATACCTGCAACAGACCATTCAGTTTTTACATTTCAGTCCTAAATTCTGTATTAGAGTATTATGTTTTTGGATGTTAAAGTCATCAAGAAACTGAATAGTATTGACACTGAGGTTTATAAAAAACCTTGCAAAAATGCAGTATCTTACATAGGTAGAGCATGCACCCAGAAAACATTCCTAGGAATGTTTAGAAAGGACAGTTTCTTAGATATGCCAGACTCATTGCAGATGATGAATGCATGGTATCTGCATTTGATGAGCTAATGAAAGATTTTAGCAGTAGAGGCTATAAACAACATGAGACAGATGTAGCACAACAAGGGGCTCTATGTAGTAGGAATGCTCCGGCCAGACCATATTTTTCTCATCTTGACCCAGAGGCTAAGAGATCTGGGGTGTCACAAGGAGACACTTTGAAAATGAAAATTACTTTCTCCACTTATGTTAGCTCTGTTTGTGATATTATTAAAAAAAACATTGGCATGTTCTTACATGTGACGATAGAAATAAAAGTATCTTAGATAAGGTTCCTAAATTTTATGAACAATGTTTCTCGGGGGAAAATGTGTTATGTGCTTGTTTCATTAGATCTGAAGAAGCACCTGGATAGGTGTGAAAGTGCTTATCTCTTTCCTGTTTGTTTAAATTTTGGAACTATGACTTCATTCGATTCTGCCATGTTGACTGGTTACTCTTTTACTTGGATTATTTGATTTGTGTTTAACCAGTCTTTATTCGCTTGCCCTGGTTTGCTTTTTTTGTATTGATTCATCATATTGATATAAACAAACAATGTTTGCTGATTGCAGTCATATGTTTTCATCCTCTCCCTTATCATCACTTTTTCATCCTGAAACTTAATGTACTGCCATACTGTACTTAAGACCACTTTACCACAGAGTGCATTGCAGTATAATGTGTTAGTCTTTTAATACCTTTTAAGGCATCACTCCTTTGTTTGCTATGCAGTATTTTGCTTTGCCTTCCTTCATTCTTGCAATATTGTGTAATGATGTGTATGCATATTATACTCCGCAGTCTTATGCTGAACCATTTCTTAGTTTTTCTGCTCTCACCCATAGCACATTTAACAGTTAAGTGGTAACATATCAAATGTGCAAGAAACTGAAAACACAAAACATGAATGGGAATTTAGGTTGCCATGTTTATGGATCTATGGGAAAACAGCAGTGGTAAAGATAAGTAGAATGCTGTGAACAGAGCCTTGGGCATCTCCAGCAGAAATGCATATGGAGAGTTACCCAGGTAGAGGCCATAGGTGAGAATCCACTTGATGTTATTTGAGCAATAGTAGGATCTATAGCTCTGCAGATGCCTGCTGTGAGGTACAAATAGTGCAGAGAAATATAATTTTGTACCACATAAGAGAGAACAATTGGAAAAATTAGAGGACTTAAAATGCATTCTAGAAAAATAATCTTTCTTTAGTGTTTATTGATATCAGAACTGCAGCTGAGTTTGTGTGTGCAAAGGACAAGCTTGTTACCCTTAATAACAGATCTGAGGAGCTTACCATTTGAGTAATTTGTTGTGGCACGCTGTTGATTAACTACATTAAGAAACCTCAGTCTCTTGATGCATGTAACCTTTTCAGGCCTTCATGGTTATTACTTCCAGTTAACTGCATTATTTTGTGGTCAGAGATATTGAAAACTGGTGGATTTGTTTTTGTCAACCCATTAACCAGTCAGTAATTTTATGGTTGGTGCCATATCCATAACCACGATATATCAATGAGGGTGAGAGTTCATGGCCACTTAACTGAATTTGAGGGGTACTGTTTTTTGTCCATAGTGTGATAGTCTGTGTTTGCATTAAACATTTGCTCTTTGTGAGGCATTGTTTATAACTGTTTTGAGGCTTTCAGAAAGCACTGTTTTACTTCCTCAGTTAAATCAACATTTTCAGCATTCAGACAGAAGAGCGCTGTAAGATAAACTGATATTTCCCACAATGCCTATGAAACATTCTGGTACTAATTCAAAAATGAGCTCTGTGCTGCAGACTGTGAAATGTACCCTGAATGTCTTAAACTTGTCCTACGTCAAAGAGAAATATAACACCATCAAGAAACAAAAGAAAAATAGTAATGCATTAGTAATAAATACTGTTTTATTAGTTTCCTGATGGAACTGGAATAAAACAATCAATCTGTCTTTATTACTGGAAGAGGAAAGGATGGGAGAGTACCACAGATCCATAGTGCATAATTCTTGGGCTCCGTCATATTGTACTTCCCACAAACCAATAGGTAATGCTTGCCAGCTGACAGCCCAGAGTATGTAATAAGCAGATTAGGGCAGCTGTGTCCTGGGGCTCACCATATACAATACTGCAAAGCAATCCACTGGCTAATTAAAGCAATACTGACCAGTAAAAGGGAAAACATGCAGCTAACAATCCCAGTATGCTAGAACTCAAAGGTAAACAGACTGGATGCTTGAAAATAGTTTCTAAATTGAGGGTATTAACATCAGCTTCTAATTAGAAATTAAGTCATCCTTTGTGTAACAACAAATTGCACCAGTGTAAGTTGCAGGGGAAGATCGCTGGAGTGATAAATACTACTAACACAAATGTTTTTTTATTTCCTTCAGAGTTTTGCATATTTATTCACTGAGCAGTGATACATGACACACTCTGTGTCAGAAAAGTAATGGTCTAATTGACAATCACCATCCTTCTAAAGGCTTTTAGAATCCATTAAATGTAACAGGATACAAGTGCATTATAGCATGGTACTTACCCTTCTATTGCTGTATATAAATCTATTTTCTTGTTTGTCAGAAATATCAGTTGCATTTTTTTACAATGCATTAAGGTACAGTCATCATTTATTGGAAATGTGTGGCAGGTTCTTCTTTGTTTACATATTAGCTATCAGATACATAACCACTACAGACTAAAAGTAATGCCATAGTGCAGGTGATCAAAGGCCAGAAATAAGCAGCGGAGTAACTTGAATTCAGTAGACTTTTTTTAATTAATTTATTAACTACTAAGATCACCTTGACACAAATGCAGTTGTTTCCAGGGGTGATTCATGAGCACTGCCATAGTTACATGACAGAGAAAACTAAGAAATCAAACCAATAATGACAATATTAACTACAATATCCCAAGTTTTCTGACAAACAAATAAATATATCCATGACCCTTGAGCAAGTCTGTAATGAATGCATCCTGCTCCTGTCCTGTTAATTTGTACATATCAACTTGGTTTAGAAGAAAGAGTTTAGAAATAAGAAGGCACATGTGGATACTATACAGAAACGCAGTGAACTATGGGAAACAAAAACGTGTTTCTGTGTACATTGTTTCAGTTTATTGATTGCATCATGATTTTGGCAACTCATTTGGCCATTCCAAGGCCTTTTAGCTATATTGTTTTATATAGTCAACAGAACTAAGTCAAAGAAAGTTGATATTTTTAAATTAATTGTATTCATTTGTTTATCAGATAATGTCCACTAGCCACAGGTGCACTATTTCAGTGATGCAGTTAACTGTCTTTCAACCTTACACAGTAGTACTAAACTAAAGCTGTCAGTATGTGATCTAGACGTGCTACTGAACATTAATAATGCTTACCACATGACTGAATGAAAAGTTTAGCTGTGTTTACCTACTGTGTATACCATTTCAAGTGCTTGCCTATCCTTCCTTTCATATATTTTGCATACATTTTCTTTATTAACACCATTTTGTTGTGCATTTTGTCTGAGTTTTTAATAAATATTAGTGTACTGTTGACCCAAAATTAACAGGTAATCATCATATGTAGCTACAATTTGTTTTGACGTCTTTGCCAAAATACAAAAAGTCATGTTTTTTCGGTTACAATTATTCTTAAAAAAAAAAGTATTTCAAAGAATCAAGCAATTTCATTGTAGGAAATTGCCTGCTGTCATATGTCCCCAAGTATTACAACAGCATTTGCATCCAGTTTGTTATAACTACCATAGCCGGCCTTAGGCACAGGCCAACTAGGCAGCCACCTAGGGTGCTGCTGTAGTAGGGGTGCTTTTCCAGTAATTTGGATGGTATAAGTAGATCAGGATGGGGGCACCGGGTGGCGTGGGGGGGTGCTGTAGAGACCTTTTGCCTAGGGCATCGGTTGACCAAAGGCCGTCCCTGATGACTACTATCTCACTTGGACAGGACTAAAGAATTCAATAACCCTATTCCTTGAGCCTGAGACTTTTTGCACTTTTTCAGCATATTGTGGTAAATGTACTGATCGTATGTGGCATTACTGCAATTACAGCTAGATCTGTAAATGCAGAGCTACAATATGAGTAACAAAGTAGACTAAAAGTTCCTTTCCATACATTCTTCTCTTAAACTTTATAACAAACTGATTACTTGGACATTTGCAGACAGGAAATATACTTTTTTCTTTAAACTGCAAAATGTGAGTGCTTTGCATACCAGAATTTTGTTTCTGGAATCTCCAAATTATTACCTGATTCCTCCTGAGTTTCATGATTTCATGTAAAGCTAATTGCTACCCAAATTATGTGTTGAGTCATTCTGTTTATCAAGACTCCTAAGCAGTTTTAGGATATGTGTTCTAAAATGCTAGTGTTATTGTGTGTACTTACTTATGCTATCCTGATATATTTTTGTTCACATAAGTCACCATGCAGCTACTTGTATTTCATTTTAGATTATTTCTTAGGCCCGGGGTAAGGCGATGAAAATGACCTAGATAGCTTTTTCACATCTTCACAACTTTGTGTGTTATTCAAATTGCTGCTTGTGGGCTGGGAGCTATGCACAGTAAGTGTGCTTCATGTCTACCTGAGCATAATCTTAACAGGTGATCCTTACCTGTTCTTTCAGTATTGCAGTATTGGTCAGTCTGACATTCTTTTTTCTCTTGTGCCTGCTAACAGATCCAAAACATCTGATAGTCTTAAAAGTGATTTTCCCTAATAAGTCCATCATATTCTCCCTTTTCCCAGCCAACCATCCCTAAAATACTTCTACATTTAACTTTGAGTTGATCATAATACTTGCTGCCTATCTCATTCTCCTTATTTCTGTTAACTTTCTTGAGTCTCTCTGACCACTTTTATCTTTTTGACACAAGATTTCCACAACTAAGTAGCTTCATCAAAGCTTGCAACTTATTTTCTGTAGGAGTCGGTCTTCCCACTAGTCCCAAACTCTGTACTTTCCACTTCTATTTCATGAGTTTGTGACTTTTCAGCTTTTTCTGCTATAAACCAGTGCTGAAGCCCATTATTACAGTTCTTCTCTGCTCTGTGCTATGTGCCTCTCTTTGTTTGGACTAGTTTCCATGTTGATATGACATACCTATAAAGAACCAGTCAGTATTCTTCTCAGCAGGGCACTCGTTTATTCTCCCCATATACTGTACATCCAAAGGAGAAGTTTTGACAGTTTCCTTTTCAGCAGTACGTTCCTTAAATGGTTAATAAAATACACTAAAAGAACAATGAAAAATGGGTACTTTTCCATTAAACCCCTACCATTTAGCGCTACAGTGTTTTGCCACTAATCCTTAATAAGAAAAAAAAAAATCAAGAAAACTAAACAAAACATTCCCGTTTTTCCAAAGTTAATAAATCTGCAATAGGTTAGAAAGAGTTTATTAGTAGGTGTCACTGTGCACTATGACATATTGGAGCAAACACTTGCTCTCTTCAAGCAGAATACAATAAGAATGCACAGGAGGGAAGTTCCTACACGTCTGGGTACAGGAAATTAGTTTTTTTGTGTTACAGCTATAACATAATTTCTTAAATTTGGTGTTTATTCAGCATGCCTCTAAACTGTTCCTAATTTTACAGAATGTATCTGATTTTACCTTATATTTTTGCCAGGACATGACGTGCAGACATTTGGGGAAGAGAGTAACACATTTAGCCTCCGCCACCACAATTTATCCCATATACTGTTTGAAATTTCACCCATGTATACTGCAAGACTGAGTTAATGCACGAAGGCAAGTACAGTACAATATGTTGTTTATTAGGGCAGATGGTAACAAGGGATTTAGAAACACATGCATCTTAGAAAATTATACCTGAAACACTCAATACAAATGATAATTAAAACCTGACTGACAGCACTGCAGCCAGTCTTAATTTTGGTAACACACACACACACACACACACACACACACACACACACACACACACACACACACACACACACACACACACACACACACACACACACACACCAGTTATTTGACCAAAAAAGAAACATTTTTACTTAAGCATACCCCCTTCCAAAGATGCAGACAAATTTCTTGGGTGTTGGCAAGCAGGAAGGAGAACAAACTAAAGACTGAGATAACTGCAGATGAAATAGTGGCAAAACACAGCAGCGCGAAGTGGTAGGGGTTTAACGGAAAAGTATCAAAAATGTTTTTTCTTACATTTGGTGATCTAAATGACAGTTCTTGTCCCCATCCACAAACCTCTGTTATTTTGAGACAAGAAAAATACCACAGATAAGAGCAGTTGATGTCAGAATAGGTCAAAGGCAAATTTATTAGAAGTGTGGCTAGGCATCAACTTACACAATATATTTAGGCTCACAGAAACATGGATTAAAACTATGTTATTTCTCTTATCCTTGTCAGCCTCACATCACTTACACACATTATAACTCCTTGCAACCTAATTACAGTTCTGCCTCTTACTTCAGAACTATTTCTTTAGATAAAATTTGCATTCAGGTAGAAAAGCTTTCAAGAAAGTAAGTTTGATACCTTATGGTATTCATTCATCTATCCTTTGTATAGCTGTGTTTGCTGTTTAACCTTTAGCACATGTTTTTATTATTTCATTGATCATGGGTATTCTTCTTAAACAACTGAAATATTCCAGTATTACTTCCAAATGCTTCTTCACCATCTTCCCCTTTGGATTATTGACCTATCAGTAACCTATATCCTTTAACTAAGATTTATGAAAACAAGCCTGTTTTCAGATAATACAGCACATCAGTAATTATGATTTTTTTTTTTATTCCCAGCATGGCTTTACTAAAGGGTACATTAACTGCTACCTGTGTAGTTACTCTCCCTAGAAAAAGGAGAGTTAGCAGGACAGAGTATCTGTGACCCTTAGAGGTGAGTTCATTCTGTGGAAAGTCAGTCAGAAGTAAATCTTAACACTCTGTCTGAATTGGTTGATGAAATTGTTACAAAATTTTCAGAAAAAATTAAAACATTTTAAGTCTATTAAAATATCTGATCTACTGGGTAATCAGTTAACAAAAAAGTACATTACAAATACTTAACACTTTTGACTCAGCCATGTCATTTAATTAAAAAAAATGGAGAAGTGATTTTGCATACAGTAACTGCATAGCTCAAGGTATGCTATACTGTGTCTAACCATTTGACTTCAGATCCTAGAACATCTGTAGCAAGAAATGTTTTAATACTCAAGCTAGAATGTTGTTGTAAAAGGAAAAACTTCAAAGATCAATACACGTTAGGTTCAAGCAAGGCACTTTTTATTACTTGCAGCAAGGAGACAAAGCATGTAGGTACAATGTTTGTTTAACTTTCTGGTGGTCAGTATATTATTCTTATACAGTTCTCTTCATGTCACATAGAAAATGTTACTAATCTACTGCTGACGTAGTTGGACACAGCTTTCTGTATGTTACACAGAAAATATTACCAGGCTTATTGCTGACATGGTCAGATTATTGCTGTCTTGCAAAAACATTTGAGAAAAACAACCTGGCCTTGGGCTTATTTTAGCCCATCTTGTCTCTTCAATTCTTCCATCGTACAATTCTAATACATGCTATACATTTTGTCTAGATTCAAGGTACATTTCTAGCTTTGGTACAAGTAGTGCTGACTATAGTTTAAGCTTTCAAACATCTATTGTTTTCTTTATCAAGACTTCTAGCAGCTGCACATTTTCTCATGGCATAAGCAGAAATAGAATGTCTCATTAAGTGTCTGGTAGCTGCACATATTTTCATTGCATAAGCAGAATAAAGTGTCTTTTATTAAGCTTCTAATAACTGTGCAGATTCATGCAGTATGAACAGAATACATGTATTAACCCTTTTAAGCCTTTAATGTACTAAGCATGCACATTGCTATTATGCATTTTCCTAACATTTCCCGTCTTTTAATACTTTTATTCTACTTTCAAAACAAGCATAAACAGTTTTTTTCTTCCCTTAACCTCTTCCTCCTTAGGATTTGCAGTTAAGAGAGTCATTTAGTTTAAACCCATGAAAGCATTTTCAATTTTTCAGTAACTCTTCGAGTTCGGGATCTTGGTATAAGGTTTCTGAAACTGAAATGTCTACAAAATTTTGATTAGTCCTTTTACGCAGGGGATGCAGTAGCACCGACACACCATCAGTAGAACTATCCCTACACAGATGGCAATCAGAATGTTCATCAGGGTACTACCCCACCCCCCAAACAATTTCTGGAAAAAGTCCGTCAATGGATTTGATCCTGGTTTGGTCATGGCTGACACCTGCTGGATTACCTCAAGATGGTTGTCTGTCTCGTGTTTGTGGTCAGGAATAAACAAACAGCACTCCTCCTGGATTAAAGCACACGTACCTCCTCTCGCCGCTAGGGTGAAGTCAAGAGCCATGCATTTTTGAAGTACCACTGTTCTCATGGCAGTCAGTTCATCGGTTACCAATTCTAGGACAGAAAAGGTTGCATTGCTCATTATTTCAAGAAGCTTAGACAATTTTCTCAGTTCCCAGATTGATTTCATTGCTCCATATGCTGGTAATACACCTGCCCACGATATAACAGTATCACTCAGATCCATGTCTAACAGTCCTTTTTTATTCCCTGGGCCTACGTCATGATGGTATTTCCAAGGTGCATTGATTTGTCCCACTGGATTGACAGGCTTCTTGATTTCTCTGACATTCCAAATCTTCCCTTGAGGTAAAACTGTCGTGTGTCGTATGGCTGGAACCAGGTATCCCAAAAAACAACTGTCGGGCCAATTCTCGGGTAGCCATTTATATGCTTTTCTTCCGCATATAAAGTAACAATCTTCCACTTTAGTAGTAACTTTACTATACCCTTGCTCTGCATGAAACATTTTTCTGTCGATTATAGACAGTTGTTTGTAGAGATCAGCATTAAGTTTTACTTCTTCAATTGTCCTATGCATCAGTTTAACAAATGAATCATAGCTCGTGTTGCAATATAATCGGATGTTATCAGATTTAGTGTAGCATCTATAGGGAACAGTTACATTGCAATAGCTCCAACCCACCTTGACTGTATCATTCTTATAAAAACACACAGTTCCTTTCTGTTGAATAGACAAGTGCAATGCTACCTTATCTTTTGATGTGACATTTGATGTATCATGAATCAAGTTTTCCCAGGTCTTGTTAGTCACTAGGGGAACTGCAGTTAACAGTAGCCCCCCATATGCTGTTGGTAAAGCTGTGCAAATCCAGCAATTCGAAACATTGAAGGTTTCAGCATGCACATATTTAATTGCCTGGTAAGTATTAAAGTTTTGGTGCCATTCTGCACGCTTATTTAGTTCCACTTGCGTGGCTGAGAAAAGAAATGGCCACAATAAAAAGATTATTGTCACCAGTACAGTCAACAGGATGGTCATGTAATATTTTTGTGGAAACGGTTGTTCTGCATTTCCGTTTTCTCCGGTTCTTCCAAGTAGGTGTATTTGGATCTTACTGGATTACGTCATCTTATTTTGGACACATGATCTTACTCTCTGCCCTAATAGGACCTTCATCACCGATGGTTTCTTCACTGGGTTTGAGACGGATCAGTCCTATTGATCTGGCCCCCCTTTGTAGCCAGACTTTGTGCTTAGGGTCCCGATGGAGAGGTAAGATCTTTGTCCAATTCAAAGTTCTTTACCAGCTTGCATTGCATCAGGTGTATCCATGAAGCTCATTCTGCTATTTTGATTGCAGTAGGTGTTGAAAGAAGCACCTGGTAGGGACCTTCCCACCTTGGCGATGCCCAGTTCTTTCCCTTCACGATTTTAATCCATACCCAGCCTCCTGGCATCACTGCCACTTCCGATGTTTCGGTTTGTTTTTTTATCTGAAACATAATTTGACTGCAACAGATGTTTAGAACTCAACAACTTTTTCATATATTCAGCTACTATCCACTTCTGGAGCCAATATACTACAACCCAGAAAATATTTATTTTTAAAAACACAAAAAAATAAATGATGTGCACAAAGATAATCCACAATAGTCAAGCGCTTTCGTCAGATGACTTCTTCAGAACAAAATTCCATGCTCTCATCTCATTTTATACTTGTTGGTAATGACTCTGGTTAACAAATAATTAACATTTAAAGTGGCAATGTAAAATACACATTGTTATATACACATTAAAATGCAATGTTTCTAGAATAAAACAAAGGTATTATTTAAAAACAACTGTAAATGGTAAAACTAAAACTAGTGTGTTACAGCTTTGTAGCTCTAAACCTGAGTTCAGATTTAATACTGATGGCATCATCGATACCTGGAAATTCTGTGGCATTCAACTTAAGTTGCCACCTAGTTTCTGCCCTTAATAATTTATTCGTCCAATCCCCCCTCTAAAATCCATATTAACTACTTCTAAAATAGCAAACCTAAAACAGTGGGAAGGGTTACAGTTAACATGTTTAAAAAGGGCATTCTTTTCATCTTTTTTGTAATACTGTAACAGTGTTCATAAATCCTACGGTTTAACTTCTTCTCCATCTTCCCTATATAAAAACATTCACAGGCCTTACATAAAGCTAAATAGACAACACCTGTGGTTATACATGAACCCGAGGCCAAAAAAACTTCAATTTCATATGGACTCAATCTAACCTTAGGGGTTTCTAAAATGTAACTACAGTTGTCACAAGCCCCACATTTGCTAGTTCCATGCTTTTTGTGTTTCTTTTTTGGGTATTTGTTTTCTAAAATATTTTTCAAATTGTTGTTAACCCTATAGGTAAACAAGGGTTCTAAACCAACAGCTGCCCATAAATCCTTATTTCCCTTCAACATGGCCCAATTGTTTTTAATAATCCTTTTGACTTCACTAGAGGTTTCACCATTGGTTAAAACCATAGCTTGGAAAAAGTCCTTAGGTTCAATTTGATCTTTAACTGTAACTTCCTCAGTAGCTCCTAACAAAGGTTTGTATCTAACATTCCATTCACTCATAACTTGGTCTCTAATCCTAGGTAAAAGTCCAAGGGGTAACCCCTACCAAGGAACATATTCAAAACTAGCCTTATTTCCTCTTCAACAAAACTGAGTCTAGAACACATTCAGACTACCCTAACCATCTGCCCCTTTACTATATTCCTTTTAGTATAGGGAGGGTGGTTACTAGAAAATTACCGATAGTCATTAGAAAAGGTAGGTTTTCGGAATACCCTAGATTGGAAGCTGTTACTAACAGAGTCCTTGATCAACTTAACATCCAAACAGTTGATCTGCCTGTTGTTACCAGTACCAGTGAATTTAAAGTATTCACATATTCCGTTAATATATTCAAGGAATGGATCAAAGGTTCTTTTGTCTTTCCACAAAATAAATAAATCATCTAAAAACCTAAGATACAAACACCAATCATTCTTATAACATGAATTAAAAATGAATTGGTTTTCCCATTGATACATTACAAGGTTTGCAAAAATAGGGGCACAACTGTTGCCCATAGCTACACATTTTACTTGTCTGTAAAATTCACCCCCAAAAGTAAAGTTGTTTTTCAAAACAATCTCCATCAATTCTAAAATAAAATTAATCATGTCACCACTTAAATTGGTTTTACTCACTAATACGTTGCTAAAAAAGTCCAAACCAATGTCATGTGGGATGAACAGTGGAAAAACTAACCTCATTACTAAATAATTCCTCTTTAACTTTTCTTAGAAAATCCCATGAATCAATGAGAATATTTTCAATGGGTGCCATAGCTTTTCTCACCATCCGGTCAATAAAAGTACCTAAAGGGTAGGTAATACTGTTGTGACCAGAAATAATAAGCCTATAAGGGGGATTGTTTGTATCCTTATGGGTTTTCGGGATTTCAAAAGCAATGGGTATAACAGGTTGTTCCACATGAAGAAAATTATAAACCTCTTCATTAATAACCCCTTGATAAAGGGAGTCTTCCAATATAAGTTTAATTTTCCTATAACAAAGATGAATTTCATTTCTAGATGCCACTTCATATTTAGATGTATCATTTAACATACATGTTATTTTATTATTATAATCTTCTGTATATGTGACAACCATACCCCCACCCTTATCTGGCTTCATAAACCTAGTGTTCGGGTCATCTCTTAGTTCATAAAGTAGCCTTTTGTCTGCCAAGGAAAGGTTGTGTTTCTTGTATCTATGAGTTTGCAGGGATTTGAACATTTCCTGGGATCTAACATTCTCAAAAAAACTTAAAATGGGAACCAGAGGGGGGTTGTAACAACTTTTCTTTCTGATTTCAAATTTCCTGTCAGTAGGGTTAGCTACCTTATCTTTGTTTAAAAATTTCAAATTTAATTTTCTTACAAAAATCTTAAAATCAGTTAATACCTTACTCGTTTCTTCCTTTATGGAGGGAACAAATTTCATTCCCTTCATTAATAAATGAAATAAATCCTTACAAATAGGTAAATCAGTATAATTATAAATTTTGAAACCTTTGTATAAATAAAGAATACCATCTTTACAAATAATATCATCATCATGTTCATTACCACTCGCATTACACTGGTTTAGTCGTAACTGTTCTTCCTCCTGTAGGAGGGGTTTCTGTATTTCTGCCTTGTCCCTCCTTCCCCCCGGGGCCCTAAAAAATCTTTATCCAATTTATATAATTATAAATTTTGAAACCTTTGTATAAATAAAGAATACCATCTTTACAAATAATATCATCATCATGTTCATTACCACTCGCATTACACTGGTTTAGTCATAACTGTTCTTCCTCCTGTAGGAGGGGTTTCTGTATTTCTGCCTTGTCCCTCCTTCCCCCCGGGGCCCTAAAAAATCTTTATCCTGCCTAGGTTGGTTTCTATTAAAAATCCTTTCGGACCACCTAAGGGGTGGGAACTCTTCTTCATAGGAATTATCATTAATATTTGTCCTATTGACAGTACCATTCACATTAGTGTGTTGAGGTTGACTGTGTGTGTTATTTCTACCCAAATCATCTTCCAAATAAGCTTTAGGAAATGGGTATGCTAAACCATTCTTATATTTGTATTCATCCCTTGTTAGTTTCTTTTTCTTCCTATAAATATTATTATTAACTTCATTTTCAACTTTATCAAAAATCACATTATACCTAAATGAATACTGGATAAAACAAACATCATCTAACACAACACAATTAATGTCATCAATTTCCTTTAACAAATCATTTATCTTCTTATTATTAATTTTCAAAATAAACTCCATCAGTTTGATGCCATGCCTATCGAACATCTGGAGTAGTTCATCACATTCAGGTTCGCCCTTTTTTACACCGTTAGGAAATGTAAACACTTGGAGCCCCTTAGGGACCCGCCTTCTAGCAATACACTCTTTCAGATAAGAATTATCGCATTGTAAAGCTCGGACTTTGTGCATTTTAAATTCTAAGTTTACTAACCTAGAGTCCATATTATTACTGTCAGTATGGTTGTTGCTGCCAAAAAATGCATAGTCCTTTTTAGTCCAGTCATTCAGTTGGTCAAAAAAGGAGTTTGGTCCGTTGTTGTCAGACCTGTTTTCCAAACTTTCAAAATTGCCCGGTGCAGTGGAAACGTTTTCCTTGTTACGAGAACCTGTAGAAATGGAACCACGAACAACTGGAAGTGTTACCTTTCTAGGATTCCCCAAAGGACTTCTGTTCCTGTTACTAACGGACGCAGGGGGATTTTGTTTCTTGTATACTGCTTCCTGCAGTTCAGACACCTTTTCAGTAAGATTTAAAATCAATTGAAGCAAACTGTCACTACTACCCCCAATTTGCTGACCGCGAGGGAAGGGTAGGGAGTCAAGTTCTTCCTCGAAAACTGGTGACAACCCGTTTTCATCCATAGTCAAGTGTGCTGGGTCTAGTAGGCTGCAAAAACACCCAAAATCCACCAAGTAACCAAAAAAGGGGTGTAAAAGTGGAAAGAGAACACAATTAAAAGGAAATATCCACTTCTGGAGCCAATATACTACATCCCAGAAAATATTTATTTTTAAAAACACAAAAAATAAATGATGTCCACACAGATAAGTTGACACACACAGTCAAACTCAACACAGTGAGAGGGTGGAACAAGACTACTGAGGCTGAAGCCTGCACTGCCATTGCAGCTGCAACTACTGCTTGTACACAGTGGGGTAAGGATCGTGCCACTGGGTCCAGTTGTGATGAATAGTAAGCGATGGGGTGTTGCTTATCCCCATGCTGTTGTGTTAATACTGATGTCATGTAACCCTGCTTGCAATCTACAGTCTGGAAGAAACGTTTATGATAGTTTGGCAATCCCAGAACTAGTGAGGATGCTATTAACTGCTTTAGTTTACAAAAGGCAAACTCTGCCTCTGGTGTCCATTGTAACACATCCTGCGCTGCCATAGGCGTATTATATATAAGGTCAGTCAAGGGTGCAGATTCCAAAGCGTAGTTTGGAATCCAGCTTCAGCAAAAATTAGTTGTACCCAGGAAGGACATCATTTCTTTCTTGGTAGTGGGTTTTGGTGCTTGTAAAATTGCTACTTTTCTGTCCTCATCTAACATTCTACCTTCCTTGGATATTACATATCCTAGGTATTTAACCTGTTTTTTTCCAGAGCTGCAGTTTGTCTTTGTTTACCTTATGTCCCTCAGCAGCTAAAAATCGTAGAAGTGCTATGGTATCTTCCTTACAATCCTGCTGGGTGGGGGCCACCAGCAGAATGTCATCAACATAAAGTAAAACCTGGCTACCTCTTGGTGGGTTGAATAACAAGTTGCTTGCCATTTCTTGTGAGAATATCGTTGGACTTTCACAATATCCCTGTGGTAGGCGTGTATATGTATATCTTTTTCCCTGAAATGTAAATGCAAACCAATGCTGGCTATCAGGGTGTATCAGTATCAAAAATAATGCGTTGCTAATGTCTACCACAGAAAAATACTTTTCTTGAGGTTTTAAGTCATTCAACAGCGTGTGTGGATCTGGCACTGTGGGCGCCCTTGGTATTACCGCGTCATTTACAGCTTGCAAATCCGGGACCATACGCCATTCTCCATTGGCTTTTTTAACTGGAAATAAGGGTGTGTTACATGGTGAATCGGGAGATTCTATTAGTATCCCTCCTTTAAGTAACGATGCTATAATAGGCTTTATCCCTGCCTCTGCATCTTTTCTTAAGGGATACTGTCTTTTTTGTAGTCTGAATGCTGACTTTGGCATGATAGTGACTGGCCCCGCTGTACGAATGAGTCCTACATCTGATTTCCCTGTTGACCAGAGAGTCTCTGGTATACCTGTAAGGCGTTTCTTCCTCCTTTAATAGGAGTGTCCATCAGCTGTTTTTGCTAGATTGTAAGTGCACAGCTGGGTTGGTCTGAGTTATCCAATTCAATTTTTGTACTTGTATCCCCTGTCCTGACAGTTCTAGTTCTGTCTGTTTCTCCCATCTCGTGGCTTTTTCTCCTAGGTCTGTCCATTTTATATTTTTGTTTTTAGTTAAACTAACATGTGGTAATCGATTAGATTTATAAAGTGCAAAAAACTCCTGGGACAGTGAACAGCTGGCTACACTGTTCCCTTCTGTGTCCCAGTACAGGTTACGCAGCATCAATCTATTTGTATGATTCTTAATTCTTTCTCATATTCCTTATCAGGTCCTGGTGTGTTACAAAAATACAGGGTACAGTGCAACAGGTGTTGCTTGTCAATGTCAAGGGAGGGAAACTTACTGATGGCTATGCTCATTAGTTCCTCGATCACAGTCCCTGGACCAGTCGTAACCAAGTCCTGGCTGTACCAGTAAAACATTTCACCCTCCGATTGCACCACAAAGGTATTATTTTGTCACTGTGCTTCCATACCCTGCATGGTTGGGACTACTGCTATACCAAATATCTGCATGAGGTCTCTGCCCAAGAGATTTACTGGGCATTTTGCAGAAACTACAATTTTGCTTTTCTGTGTTAATCCTGAAACTGGATCAGTTATTGCAATGTTATGGGAGAGAGGCTCCCGATACAGCTGTCCATTAGCTGCTTTGACCAGTATGTAATCAGGTGACTCTATGTTTTCTGGTAGTTTGGAGGGGTGTATCAGGGTCCGTGATGCCCCTGAATCACACAAAAATTTGACCTCCCTTCCTTCTACCAAGAGTGTAACTTCTGGTTTTGTGTCTGCTAAATAGAGCTCCGAGCTCAACAAAGCTAGGTCTAATATTTCGTTTTCTTCATTGTCACTAACTTCCTGCAGTTCCTCTACTCCCGCTTTTACATTCTCATTTGTCCTTTCTTTACTAGCCCCTTCTAGTGATTCTTGACTATCATATAGTCAGTCCTCATCATCCTTGTCTTCCGTTGTTGCCTTCTTATTTTTCCTGCAATCCCTTGCCAAATGTCCCTTTTTACCACATTTAAAACATTCTCCCCTTTTCTTACGCCCTTCAAAGTCCTCCGATCGCTGATCAGACTGCTTGTTTCCCTGTGCGTTTTCTTGCCCTTTTTCCCAGACTGCACTACATAAACTTCTGCTCCGTCTTCTACAGAAAATACTTGAGCTTTCTTTTTCTTTTTGCTATTAAAATGCCTTTCGGCATATCTAGCATATTCAAGTAATGATTGTAACCTCCTGGTACGATGGTCTACCATGTGTTTTGTAATAAATCTGCTTATAGGCACACTACTGCCTTTCAAAAATGCATTTTTTAACTGCTGCTCATATGGAGAATCTTGCGTTTGATCTTCAGGAACCTGCATTCCACAGTGGTTATTAAAACATTCTAACAATCTGGCATAGTACCGGTCAATTGTTTCACCTTCTTGTTGGATGCATTGATTAATGCAAGTCCAGTCTGCCCTAGGTTTCCATTTTTCAGAGATGCGGTCTGTAAGACCTTTTACTCTTGTGTCTAATTCTGCGCTGCTATGTGGGAGGGGGTCTTTGTGCAGCATCATGAGGGTTCCAGTTGCCACAAATCATGTACCAATCTGGCCCTACAATTTGTCTAACTACTTTTTCTACTTCTTCTTCATTTAAGTTATAACTTAACCTCATTCCTTGTAAGTCTTCTAAGAATTTTCTAAAATTAATCTTCAGATGGGGAATTCCCTCAGTGGCTTTCCGGATATCTTCCGGAGTCCAAGGTCTATATACTAAGATAGTTGGGTCCTGATTGTCCTGACCTGCCTGAGGATTAGGTACTTCTATAAGCAGGCATATTTCTTCTTCTTCTCCTATAGGTCGTGAATTCTTAACTATTTGCCATAACTCAATATCTTCTTCTGAATTACTTGCTTTTGTTCGGGACCTGGTCCTGATGGGATCTCTGATTTTAGTTAGTTTTAGTTTTATAATATCTCTATCTTCAGTGACCACAGGATATAGTGGGGGTGGACTAACCTGTTCATTCGCTTTATATTCTGGTAAGGGAGGCGGAGGTGCTGATGCTATTACTAAGTTATTATCCTCCTTATCTAAAAACATTGCTTTTGAGTCTTTGTTCCTTTGGTCCCTATGGTTTACTTCCTCCAGCCACCTGTGTGCTTGAGGAATTCCTAACCGCCATTGCTTTTTTACCTGACCCTTGGAATCATTTTTGAGTTGTTTGATAAGTTTAAGCGAGGAATTTTCTAATTTTCCGTCAAATTCATATTTATTAACCCATTTTGAAAAATATCTAATATTATCGGCGTGTTGCGACTGCATATATTTTGCGTCTTCCGTTAACGGCGGGTTCTGGGGTGTTTTTGTGCAATTATTACCCATTTTATTTTGCCTTTGATTGTTACGTAACTTCTCTTAATTTTAACATGTACCACGGATTTTGTTATAGTCTCTTCAGAATGACTGCTTACTTATTCTGCTTCTCCTGATCTATGACAAGACAGTACTCTTTTTTTATCCCTGACTGTAAGAAAAATACAATCTGATAAAAAACAATACACATCTAGTCCCTGATCTGAAACAGAAAACAGAAAAAAGTAGATTCACCTTACCTGAGCCCATGTGATTGATCACCGATTCACGGAGACCCGTCCTTCAGTCACAGATCAGAAAGTGGCTGGCCTCTTTTGACGACAATTCAGTTGGAGGACTTTTCATATAAGAAGAACCGATTTGGTTTCTTCCCCGTACGGTTTCAGCCACCTGGCCATTTGATCCGAGGCGAAGAGAGGGTTCCAGTCTGAAGGACCAATCTGTAAAAGGAAAAACTTCAAAGATCAATACACATTAGGTTCAAGCAAGGCACCCTTTATTACTTGCAGCAAGGAGACAAAGCATGTAGGTACAAGGTTTGTCTAACTTTCTGGTGGTCAGTATATTATTCTTATACAGTTCTCTTCATGTCACATAGAAAATGTTATTAATCTACTGCTGACGTAGTTGGACACAGCTTTCTGTATGTTACACAGAAAATGTTACCAGGCTTATTGCTGACATGGTCAGATTATTGCTGTCTTGCAAAAACATTTGAGAAAAACAACCTGGCCTTGGGCTTATTTTAGCCCACCTTGTCTCTTCAATTCTTCCATTGTACAATTCTAATACATGCGATACATTTTGTCTAGATTCAAGGTACATTTCTAGCTTTGGTACAAGTAATGCTGACTATAGTTTAAGCTTTCAAACATCTATTGTTTTCTTTATCAAGACTTCTAGCAGCTGCACATTTTCTCATGGCATAAGCAGAAATAGAATGTCTCTTATTAAGTTTCCGGTAGCTGCACATATTTTCATTGCATAAGCAGAATAAAGTGTCTTTTATTAAGCTTCTAATAGCTGTGCAGATTCATGCAGTATGAACAGAATAAATGTATTAACCCTTTTAAGCCTTTAATGTACTAAGCATGCACATTGCTATTATGCATTTTCCTAACAGTTGTCTTCAGTTATAACATTACTGACCAGTCAAAGCATGTAGCTTCTGTAGATTGCAGCTAAAAAACTCTGTGGCTTTTATATTCTAGCCCACAGAACTAAGCATCACTGTATAACCTTGTAGAAAGCCAAATAGCTTTATGTTACATCTCATTCACCCCTTCTTTTATCAAAATCAGTCTTTAATCTACTACATAGAACTAATTGTCCTTTTATGAGACATAAACTAAATATACAAACCATATCTTATAGTCTCAGAATGGATGCAAAATCCTCCTTAACACTTCACAGGCCTTTTTTTTTACACTAGCAGAAGGAAGAAAAGTGTTTTATAAAAATTGACTTTGCAAATTGGAACCATTACCTTTGCATATCAGAAATGAAACATACTTCTCTGTCTTCTGAAGTAGGTTAATGACGTATCTGAGTGAGTCTAGCAAGTACCTTTGCTTTAGAGATCCTGGCTAATTATTTATTTCCTCTGGTCTTTAATCAGTGTTTGCTAGCATTGGTAATATTAATTTAACTCTCCCTGTTTTGTTAATTTGTAAAGTTGATCCTAAACACTGACTTATTCATTATGGCATGGTAGATTTCACCAGTTAAGAGTACAAATGAGCAAAATATATGCAAATAAAGTTTGTGACACAAATGTATAAAGAGCTTGTGACCCAAAAGTATAGAGTGCTGGTAAATGTTGTCAGTATTTTGTTTAGCTGTATCTCTTGCTTTAAGGAGAGAGAAGATCCTGCTTGTATAAGTAAGAATAGGTTTGTTGAATGAACATTTGAAAATAATATAAAAGAGAACCGAGGCAAGGCCCTTTGTAAAATAAACCAAGTATCCAAAGCAGCAGCCTCAGAAGAGAGCAACAGCTGAAGTGAAAATCAACTTTGGAGAAGCTGAGAAATATTTTTACCAGAAGAAATTCATGGGGAGCAACTATCAGAGAGTGTTCCAAACAATACAAAACTGAACTGAAGCTAGTGACTCTTGGATATTTTAATTAAAATCACAAGACTTTATTTTGTTTGGAAGAACCTGCCTTATCTGCACTTGTATATAATAAATTGTACAGTTTTTATAAAGACTGGTGACCTCATCTGCCTTAATAATCCATGGTATATCTATATTTCTGTCTCTGTTTTATATGTCACGCCTTTCCATTGCCACCAGTTAGGTTTTTCATTCACAACAGGTTGTTATAAAAACAAACTGTAAATAGCATAGAATATGAATTGTTTCAAATATATTGCTCACAATAATTTTGCTTTTCATATATATTGAAAATTATGTTTAGTGTTTAACGTTGACATTATACTGCTTTTTGGCCTGGGTCATCATTGAAATGGGCTCTTGAACCAGCCATTCTATCAGGTAAACAAGTACGCACACAAGCAAATAAACAAATAAGTAAATCTCAGAACTACCCACTTACAGAATGCTAGTGCTCATGTAATGTACTTTTCTATTAGTTAACTAAAAATCATACAATATAAAATACAAATTAAGTATGACACCTGTAGGAAATTCAAAGCCCCCACTATGGGCTTGTAGTAAAAATGTCAGTTCATGTAATGTAACGGGGAAGTGAAGGGACTAAAAAATTGAGCACTTCTACCATAAACAGCCTTACAGTGTCCTTCCAACAAATCCACTGATTTAAGCATAAGAAAATACTTTACTGTATTTGGGATAAAAACAAATGGCAGACCCAACAAACAGGAAATCCTTAGTTCTAAAATATGTGATGAAAGTTTCTCACGTTACTCATCTTCCCTAGCTATTCCATTTTCTTTGCTTCCTTAGACAATAAAGAAGTTCCCTTGTGGAATGAAAGTGCTAAATCTGTTTGGTGTACTGGAACATTAAATAATTCATTTTTTACCTTGGTAGTTTGTCGATTACTTGGACCTTCCTGGTGACCAGTGTGCCCAATTGAGTGTTTTTTCTCAGTTATTCGTGTTTTATACACTCAGTTATTTTCCACCTTTTTACTTCACAGTAAAGATTGCACCAACCGTTCCATGTTATTACTCCATGACAGTCATTTGAGGAAACTGCTTTCAAATGTTCCTGAAAGTGGTAGCCCAGGGTCTAATGAATCTCACCCTGGGTTTATCAGAAGCCATAAAGTTTTCAAAGTAAACTACCTTGCCCTCATATCTTCAAAATGTTTTAATGACATTGAAAGAAATTTCAAAAATATAGAATCTAACCTTACATTTATGTATGCATGCATACAAAATGCTTCCTATTATTTCCAAATTTCAAGGCACCTCTGTCTAGTACATGTCTAGTTCCTTTTAAATTCTATGTTTTGTGTGTCCTTTAGTTTGTTCAGAATACCATTCATTAATCTGACTAATCTTTCTGAAACAAATTGATGGTTTTCAGATGATACCCCTGGTTCATCTTAATCTGTAGTTGCCACCTCTGAGATTGTAAGAATCTTATGACATATTTAGTTTTAGACATTATCCAGGAAATTATTTTTCATTTCTCTGAAAACCAAATCCCTGACCTTTATGAAGTCCAATATATGATGTTAATTCATTTGAAGTTTGTTAGTATATTTCAGGTCTGAGCAGCCCTGAATGTGTTTGTAATTGTCATTTATATTGCCCTGGTTTTGTGTGCCACTTTGCAAGGATATCATATAGCAGACCCATCTTCAAAGTCACTTAATGTATGAGACTGTTATAAACTGATATGACTATCTTCATATTTCTGGACGATGTGTGTATCTGAACACAGAGCCCAGCATTCCATAACTAATCCTATGTACATATATGTGCTTATAAAAAGATAATTTGATTCCTAAGTCCTCTTATATGATAATATTTTTATTAGTTCCTGTTGTACTTATTATGTCCTATAGGTACTATCCATACCTGGATTAAGTGCTTTATGTATTCATAGGTTCATAGGAGGTTACTAGGCTAGCAGCCTAGAACCCTTACAAGTCTAGCCATATTAATCCCGAGTTATCCCATCTGTTCTTATTAAGTGAACGTATTTTTCAGAGCTAGTCTCTGGTCAGCAATGACTCCCCCTGTCCACGAGGAACATGGGTGCCACCCCCCAGGGTGAAATTGCAGTCTCCCATCCATTTGTACAGGTTGCAGTTGAATAGGGTGAGTGAGAAATTTAGTTTTACATGAATTGGAAGGTTGTTCCAGAGGAGCTGCAGTCTCAGGGAGACATATTTATCTCTCCAGCATGTTCTGTTAATGTCACAAGCTAGGTTAAGATCCCTAAAGCAAGTGACTCTTGTGCCAGTAGATTTGTGTATGTGAAGGAAATCCAACAGGGCAGGGTCAAAGACTGTCCTGACAGCTAGGCACAAGTCTCCTCTCAGCAGCCTATGCAATGCAGAATACAGTGACAGGGCTTTTAGTCTATCCATGTATGTCATGGTTTGGAGGCCCTGTATTTTCTTGGTGAGGAATCTCTGAGGTCTCTCCAGCTGCTGCAGGTGTCTGTTGAGGTACATGCAAAAGGAAACATTGTACTCTATTAGTGGTCTGATGAGGGTCGAGTTCAGTGGGGCTATAACATCCTTAGACCTGGATGCGATGCCTTTACTTATGAGGTACACAATGTAGAATGCTTTCCTTACCACAAAGGAAACTTGGTGGTCAAAGTTCAGATTGCTATCTACCTGTGTTCCTAGGTCTTGCACCACTGGATTTGAGCTTGGGGGGGGTGTTGTCAATACTATAGTTAGTGGGGACTTCTACTTTGCCAAAGTGAATAATAATGCACTTTTTTGCATTTAGTTTTAGACCGTAGCTTTGGCACCAGTAATTTGTCTGTGTTAGCCCTTCCTGTAGTATGTTAACATCATTGAGGACTCAGTGATTGCACCCAATTTGCAATCATCAGTGACCTTGGTAAGCAAAAGGCTGTCTAATTTAGCCTGGACTTCTGAGAAGTAAGTTCTAAATAGGAAAGGACCAAGCACAAGACCTTGTCGTATGCCACGGGTAATGGGTCAACTGGTAGAGGTGGAGTCACCAACTTTGACAGTATGTATTCTGTCAATGAGCCAACTGATTACCCATATAGTGATGTAAGGGTTAATCCACAATTTTTAATTTCTCCAAATATTTTGGGTTTCTAATACCATGACAGGAATAGACCCCATTCCTAATTCAAAGTATGATTAAAGTTCATGAAATAAGTACTGTTGCACTTTTTGATGTCAGCCAAAAGTGCTCTCTGCAGCACCCGCAGTGTGCCCAGTAATGACTCCTTCTGCAATTTGAATGGAGTTACATGTATTGGTAGCATATTTAAATAAGATTGTAGACTCTTTTTTTGTAAGACCCATTGCTCCTACTACTATTGGAACTATCCGGGTATCTTTCTTCCACATTGCTCTCATTTCTGCTTGCAAATCCTGATATTTTATGACTTTGTGTCTCTCTGTACACAGAACACTGTAGTCACAGGGTGTGGCAATTTCATTGATCAATGCTACTTTTGTCTTCTTTTCCTGTACGGCTATATTTGTTTTTTTAGCATCTATCTTTTGAACTGTTGAACATCATTTTCTATGATGCTTTCTGTGTCATATTTTCAGTGTTTTTCAGCCACTTCAGTACCATAATGTTTGCACAATCCCCAATGCAACAGCCTTGCCACATTATTATGCCTTTCAGTATACAGTACTACCATTAGAATGTTGCAACCAGCAACGAGGTGTGCAACTGTTTCCAATTCTGTTTTACAAAACCTACCCTACATTTGTCTGTTTCTCCCACATGTTCAATGGACTTTGTAAACCAACATGTACGTAGCCAATATCTTGGGCTGACAATATTAACCTTTCATCTCTTGGTTTAAATTCACCTCTCCTTAACCATTCCTGCATTTGTTCCTGATCAACATGAGATTCTTCCAGAAGTTTTCTATACTTGCAACTATATTTATGCTTTTTCCACATTTCTTGCCTTCTCATCTGGTCCTTCATCTTATATTCTTTCTTTTGTTTTTTGGCACCTTCAGTTGTTTCCTGATTTTTATCTACTCATGGTTTGATTTCCATTCCTGCTTGATGCCAATATGCTTCTGCTAGCCTAAGCAGGGAAGTCATCTTAGATTTATTCTTCTCATATTTCAAAACTTTCACTACATTTGGGTCTTGTGAGGTCAGCAGATATGTGTGGAGTCCTATGATTGCAGATCTATACATGTAATCAGTTTCAAGGAGGCCCATCCCTCCTTCAGAATGGGGAATAAACAGTCTTGGTATGCAGTGATTTTTATAAATCATTTGGTGAGCCTGAAGCTTCTTGTTTTCCTATCTAATCGATCCAGCACGTTTTGGAGGCAGTCAATCACTTCAAATGGTAAGTTAGGACAGGAAGAGCAAACTGGTTTATAGCTTGGATTTTGATCTTAGATGTCAAAGCTGTTTTCAGGATTAATTTAAGTCTTCTGAAGTACTCTGAAGTTGTAGTCACATTTGTTCATGTTTTATTGTTGATCGTTCATCAATTCCCAAATACTATCCTAATCAATCATTCCATCGCAGAACAATATGTCCCCATACTATGAAAAATATCCCATATCATTTCCATCCACAAGGGAGGCCCACCTAAAGATCTCTCTAATTATTGGCCCATTGCCATTCTCTCACCCTAGCCAAAATCTTGGAGAAATGTATCCATAAGAAGCTCCTAGACCACCTCACTACAAATAACCTCTTATCTAGTTCACAGCACAGCTTCCATCCAAAACACAGTACCTCCACAGCCCTCACAAGTTTCACTAACTACATCAACCTCCTCAAAAACAATGGACAACTAGTCTCCACTATATTCTTTGATATGCTTAACTCTGTGATCCTGGTTTTAGAGTTTATTACTCGTCTCACTTATTTACAATTTATTTGCAGATATTACTCATTTGCTTTTATTACCTGTTTTTTTTTTCATTTTTATGTAGTTGCCTCACTTCTGGGTTTCATTACCTTTTTAGCAAGATACTGCTGTGTAATTTCTGTAGACACAACTGAACCTTGCACTATACTAATTCTGGATGGTAGTTTTACATATGTTTTCATTCTAATTATGACAATAATATTTTTATACTGTGGGTTTCATTAATAGTTTTTGCTTGTATTTCACTGTGCTAAAAAGCCTGCTCTTTTTGTATTTTAAGCCTGTATT
Source organism: Protopterus annectens (assembly GCF_019279795.1). NCBI lineage: Eukaryota > Metazoa > Chordata > Ceratodontiformes > Protopteridae > Protopterus > Protopterus annectens. The sequence goes on along the minus strand of NC_056732.1, from coordinate 717,122,729 downwards.
GCACTGCATCCTGTTAATTTATTTATATTCATGCTTTTTATGTATGATACCCCTGTATATACCATCCTCTTTCTCACCTAATATCTAACCCTCCATCTTTCCATTTCTAGGCAAGCCTGGTTTTTTGAAACTTGATTCCTGCTCACACCCTGTCCAGCTGCCTGCATTTCAGTGCCCTGTGATCCCCCTACAGACAATTCAGTCAATTCATCTTTATGGACTGCCAGAGGTCTCACCTGAATTCCCTTGTACTTTTTGTAAAGAATTAAAATAAAAAATAACATATTTATATGTAGTGACCTTAAGAACTTAAATTTTTTGTTAGTGTATCTTCTTAGTATTCTGTCACTCTGTAGCATTCACGCTGCTATAACTCCACCAGAACTGCTCCTTAAGCCCCCCTCCTGCCTCTAACTTTCTCCTTTTGTTCTTTTAAATTGCCCCTTTTGCACTTATCTCTTTTTATAGCTCAACTCATGTGCAAATCTAAACTCATTCTTCTGTGTTATACTACCCACTGCAATCTGTATTATTTTCCACTCTTCCCTTCTACTTATCTGCACACCTCCTTCAACTGATTGTTTTTCTTACTCTTCTTGCTTCTCCCAGGCTGGTGTAGCCACTCCGTTCGCCTCACTGCACTCAGGCTCACTCCGGCTCCCAACCCTACCCCCATTCCCACCCAACCCCTTTTCAATTACATTTATACTTGTAAACCTAAAACGTAGAGGTGCAATAGTGCTTCAAGAAAAACAATAGAACCAGATAGGAAGCACTACCATTGCGAGTTCAAAATCTTCTTTATTAAGATACAAAAATTAAGCGCTTTCGTCAGTTTAACTTGACTTCATCAGAATTTACTTAAAACACATTAGAAGACCTTTTTTATACAAGTACCTTCTTTGTAATTGGCAAAATTTTTCATCTCATTAATTGAACAGACAAATTAAAACAATTGAAATTAAGAGAGCCAAGCAGTTCATATAAAACAAAAAAATCAAATAAAAATTTTTGTATTTTAAAACTACCAAAATCGGGTCTAATATTAAAAGAATTTTGGAAAATAGACCCAAATATCTGGTTCACAGTGAAACAATTAATGGCACTAGACCCTGTGGGAGATGTAATTATTGTTCTTACATCTTGCAGGAAAAGAGGATTTGTTTGGAAAATCAGAACAACAGTGTAGTTTACCCAAGGAGAGGCAACTGCTTTTCCAATAAGTTAGTATACATAGCTAGGTGTAACACCTGCAGTTCCTATTATATTGGGAAGACAGAGAGGTCTTTCAAGACAAGAATATATGAACATCTGTATGACATAAAAAATAAAAAAGACACTAATGCTCTATATAAACATAGTATTATATGTGACAATTACACAGGTTTTAAGTTTGCCATTCTTGATTTAGTTAATTTAGAAGCCAGGGGTGGAGATTGGCAAAATATATTGTATAAAAAGGAATTAATGTGGCAACTCAGGCTTGCAGCAAATTTCCCCCCTGGTTTAAATGAACATTTAAATTTGGTTTCTGTTCTAAAAGAAAGGGCAGAACGTATTTAAGTGTTTTTTTTTCAGAAAGAAAGAAGGACAAAATATGTTTTTGGATATTAACAACTTTTTTGTTTGGATTCAGTATGATAATTATGTTATAGAGTGTTTTAAAATACAAAAAATTTTATTTAATTTTTTTGTTTTATATGAACTGCTTGGCTCTCTTAATTTTAATTGTTTTAATTTGTCTGTTCAATTAATGAGATGAAAAATTTAGCCAATTACAAAGAAGGTACTTGTATAAAAAAAGTCTTCTAATGTGTTTCACATTTATACTTGTCATTGGTCACTCTAACTTTCTCCTTTTGTTCTTTTAAATTGCCCCTTTTGCACTTATCTCTTTTTATATCTCAACCCATGTGCAAACCTAAACTCATTCTTCTGTGTTATACTACCCACTGCAATCTGTATTATTTTCCACTCTTCCCTTCTACTTATCTGCACACCTCCTTCAACTGATTGTTTTTCTTACTCTTCTTGCTTCTCCCAGGCTGGTGTAGCCCCACTCCGTTCGCCCTCACTGCACTCAGGCTCACTCCGCTCCCCAACCCTACCCCCATTCCCACCCAACCCCTTTTCAATTGCATTTATACTTGTAAACCTAAAACGTAGAGGTGCAATAGTGCTTCAAGAAAAACAATAGAACCAGATAGGAAGCACTACCATTGCGAGGTCCAAAATCTTCTTTATTAAGATACAAAAATTAAGCGCTTTCGTCAGTTTAACTTGACTTCATCAGAATTTACTTAAAACACATTAGAAGACCTTTTTTATACAAGTACCTTCTTTGTAATTGGCAAAATTTTTCATCTCATTAATTGAACAGACAAATTAAAACAATTGAAATTAAGAGAGCCAAGCAGTTCATATAAAACAAAAAAATCAAATAAAAATTTTTGTATTTTAAAACTACCAAAATCGGGTCTAATATTAAAAGAATTTTGGAAAATAGACCCAAATATCTGGTTCACAGTGAAACAATTAATGGCACTAGACCCTGTGGGAGATGTAATTATTGTTCTTACATCTTGCAGGAAAAGAGGATTTGTTTGGAAAATCAGAACAACAGTGTAGTTTACCCAAGGAGGCAACTGCTTTTCCAATAAGTTAGTATACATAGCTAGGTGTAACACCTGCAGTTCCTATTATATTGGGAAGACAGAGAGGTCTTTCAAGACAAGAATATATGAACATCTGTATGACATAAAAAATAAAAAAGACACTAATGCTCTATATAAACATAGTATTATATGCGACAATTACACAGGTTTTAAGTTTGCCATTCTTGATTTAGTTAATTTAGAAGCCAGGGGTGGAGATTGGCAAAATATATTGTATAAAAAGGAATTAATGTGTCAACTCAGGCTTGCAGCAAATTTCCCCCCTGGTTTAAATAAACATTTAAATTTGGTTTCTGTTCTAAAAGAAAGGGCAGAACGTATTTAAGTGTTTTTTTCAGAAAGAAAGAAGGACAAAATATGTTTTTGGATATTAACAACTTTTTTGTTTGGATTCAGTATGCTAATTATGTTATAGAGTGTTTTAAAATACAAAAAATTTTATTTAATTTTTTTGTTTTATATGAACTGCTTGGCTCTCTTAATTTTAATTGTTTTAATTTGTCTGTTCAATTAATGAGATGAAAAATTTAGCCAATTACAAAGAAGGTACTTGTATAAAAAAAGTCTTCTAATGTGTTTCACATTTATACTTGTCATTGGTCACTCTAACTTTCTCCTTTTGTTCTTTTAAATTGCCCCTTTTGCACTTATCTCTTTTTATAGCTCAACCCATGTGCAAACCTAAACTCATTCTTCTGTGTTATACTACCCACTTCAATCTGTATTATTTTCCACTCTTCCCTTCTACTTATCTGCACACCTCCTTCAACTGATTGTTTTTCTTACTCTTCTTGCTTCTCCCAGGCTGGTGTAGCCCCACTCCGTTCGCCCTCACTGCACTCAGGCTCACTCCGCTCCCCAACCCTACCCCCATTCCCACCCAACCCCTTTTCAATTACATTTATACTTGTAAACCTAAAACGTAGAGGTGCAATAGTGCTTCAAGAAAAACAATAGAACCAGATAGGAAGCACTACCATTGCGAGGTCCAAAATCTTCTTTATTAAGATACAAAAATTAAGCACTTTCGTCAGTTTAACTTGACTTCATCAGAATTTACTTAAAACACATTAGAAGACCTCTTTTATACAAGTACCTTCTTTGTAATTGGCAAAATTTTTCATCTCATTAATTGAACAGACAAATTAAAACAATTGAAATTAAGAGAGCCAAGCAGTTCATATAAAACAAAAAAATTAAATAAAAATTTTTGTATTTTAAAATTACCAAAATCGGGTCTAATATTAAAAGAATTTTGGAAAATAGACCCAAATATCTGGTTCACAGTGAAACAATTAATGGCACTAGACCCTGTGGGAGATGTAATTATTGTTCTTACATCTTGCAGGAAAAGAGGATTTGTTTGGAAAATCAGAACAACAGTGTAGTTTACCCAAGGAGAGGCAACTGCTTTTCCAATAAGTTAGTATACATAGCTAGGTGTAACACCTGCAGTTCCTATTATATTGGGAAGACAGAGAGGTCTTTCAAGACAAGAATATATGAACATCTGTATGACATAAAAAATAAAAAAGACACTAATGCTCTATATAAACATAGTATTATATGTGACAATTACACAGGTTTTAAGTTTGCCATTCTTGATTTAGTTAATTTAGAAGCCAGGGGTGGAGATTGGCAAAATATATTGTATAAAAAGGAATTAATGTGGCAACTCAGGCTTGCAGCAAATTTCCCCCCTGGTTTAAATGAACATTTAAATTTGGTTTCTGTTCTAAAAGAAAGGGCAGAACGTATTTAAGTGTTTTTTTCAGAAAGAAAGAAGGACAAAATATGTTTTTGGATATTAATAACTTTTTTGTTTGGATTCAGTATGCTAATTATGTTATAGAGTGTTTTAAAATACAAAAAAATTTATTTAATTTTTTTGTTTTATATGAACTGCTTGGCTCTCTTAATTTCAATTGTTTTAATTTGTCTGTTCAATTAATGAGATGAAAAATTTAGCCAATTACAAAGAAGGTACTTGTATAAAAAAAGTCTTCTAATGTGTTTCACATTTATACTTGTCATTGGTCACTCCTCCTATTTTCCCCTACCCCCTGCTACCTCCTCCAGTCTTCTCTTCCCACTCATCCACCTTATTGCCCCACCTATCTTTCTCCTTAATATCGTACTCAGTCTACCTCCCTTCAGATTTTTATACTCTTCCCACTCCTCTTAACTTTCTTCCGCATACTCCCCAATTATTCACTATTCTACTCCTCTCAGCATTACACTTTACATTCTATTTATTTTTCCCACCCTTCTGTATTCTCACCCACCTACTATCTTAGTACCTCCCACTCCAATCTCTCACTAACATGCGACATCTATGTCTTACTATTACACTGCTAATCCTCCTCTCTATCTTCACATCCCTCCATCATACACTACCAGACCTTCACCACAGCCCCACTCTTTCTCACCAACATAGCAATTCCCCAAGTCCTTACTCTTTCCCTTTATCGCCCTCTCTTTTTTCTCATCACAATGCATACCTTTATAAAATTAAATACTCCACGTCTTATCTTCCTTCAAAATCAAAACTTAAGTCTGACTACCTCTACTCTCTCCTCTCCAGTTTGTCTTCCTTCTTAAACATTCTACTTCAATCAGGTGATATTCATCCCAATCCAGGCCCTGACACTTACCTCACTCATCTCTCCTCCACTGCAACTTCTCCATCTTCTCAAACTAGCCCTCAACATCTTACTACCTAATCTGATGAGATTCTTAAAATTATGGCTTTTAACATCGGAAGTATCCAAAACAAAATCTCTGAATTCCTTTCCTGGCTATCACTTTATACCCCCGATATTCTCTCCTTTTCTAAAACTTGGCTAAAACCTCACATTACTAATAGTGAAATCTTACCCCCTGGTTACAATATTTTCCACCAAGATAGACCCATAAAAAGGTGGAGGAGTGGCTCTGCTATACTCTTAACAGCTCTCCCTTCACCCAATTCCCATCACCCCTCCTTGTTTTCACCCAGCTGAAATACTCATTGTTAACTGTAACAAACAAAAGAAAATAGCAATTGCCTCCATTTATATACCTCCTGGTGACAATATTCCTACCCTTGAACTATTCCTTGCTTGGATCTCTCAAACTATCTCCTATGAAACCATCATTCTAGGTGACGTTAACATTGACTGGAATACTCTGTGCTCTATCTCTTCAACCTCTAGCATCAACCTACTTACTTTTTCTCAACTTATAACCTCTCCTATTTGTATAAATCATGCTAAAAAACAAATCTACCTTGACAAAAAAACTTTTTACCTCAACCATCAAAAAACCCTTATATTAATCCCAAAAATTCTGGTCCACTATCAACTAAATTCTTTACCCTAGTAACCCTTCCCCCGAATCCTTTTCTTAACACCTCCTCTCTCAAAATCGCCACTCTTCGTAACTCTTTCTTCATTAACTCCATAGAGAACTTACTTAAACCCAATTCTAACCTTATTCCTCATACCCCCTCCCCCACCTTCTCATTTCACTCCTTTCTCCATTAAACCCATCCCCAACTCAACTGTCCGGTTGTTTCTCAATAAACTTAAACCGTGTCCCCCCTCTGCTGACAACCTTCCAGCTTACTGTCTTAAGTTAGCAGCTTCCTCCATTGCCTACCCAGTTTCAATACTCATCAATTGGTCTATAAAAGAAAGTCTTGTCCCTACTGTCTGGAAAAAATTCTACATCTTGGCCCTACACAAAGGAGGAAACTCCACTAACCCTCCACCTTTTAGGCCCATTGCTATTCTTCCCCCCTTTCTAAAATTCTCAAAAAGTGTATACACAGACAGTTCATTTCTTATCTCACTCGGGAGAACCTCCTCACCCCCACACAACATGGATTCAGACCTCATCATAGCACTACTACTGCCCTTGTATCTTTCACTCAAGCAATTTCCTCATCTCTTGATAATAAATTAGTCTCCTGCCTGTTCCTTGGCCTCTCTAAAGCCTTTGACACTATATCCCATAAGCTCCTTCTCTCCAAATTAGCCTCTCTTAAACTTTGTAGCTCCTCTCTCATCTGATTTTCTAGTTATCTATCTGATCGGCTACAATCTGTTAAATGTCTCTCTTTTACCTCCCCTTTTTGCTCTGTGCAAACTGGTGTGTCTCAAGGCTCCATCCTTCGACCCCTTATTTATCATCTTTACTAATAACCTCTACCTTTCCTGTCCTCTCTCCACTCTGATTCATTATGCAGATGACTCGACTATCATCTCCACATCTGACAATCTACCTCATCTACTCACCCGTACTCAAGAATCTCTACATTCAATTGAAAAATGGTGCTCTGCTAATCAATTACTACTTAACCCTAACAAACTAAACTTCTACTCTTCATGCCTAAATCTCTCCAACATCTCAAAACCTCTTTCTCCATCTCCTCTCTAAATAATACTCCCATCAAAGTTGAATCACATACTAAACTCCTTGGAGTGTATGTAGATGATGAACTTAAATTTGACATTCACATTAATAACTATAAAAAAAACTCACCAAAAACTTGGACTGCAGCACAGGAATAAAAAAATTCCTAACTACTGAATCTAAACTGTCCTTAGCTCAAGCATATCTTCTTCCCACCTTTCTCTACACTGCCCCATTATTCACCCAACTACAAAATAATCTGACTACCAAGCTTAAACACACACATATAATAAAATAGATTGATTCACCAGTAATCTCCCTTATCGAACACACCACTGTCTTTCCCCTAAAGAAACTCCACTGGCTTGAACTCCAACACCAAATCCTCCTGCCACAGCTCCATTTGACCCACTCTATCCTTCACCATCCTCCTTGTTTGTCCATCTCTGACTAATCTTATCTCCCCCTATATCCCTAAATGCAGCCTACGTAGCTCTGACCATCTCCTATTGTACATCTCCAAACCTAACAAATCCATTGGTAAGATACTGTATAGCCACTCTGTCACCTCCGCCTGGAACAAACTTCCTCTACATATTCGCACACTTGATAATACTCATGGTTTTAAAATAGCATTAAAGGAATACCTGCATACCACATGGATCTGCTCCTGCAATGACCCCACTTGAGCATCTTCCCCCTTGCCTCTCTCTCAACAGCTAAGGTCCCATCTTCTTTTTCTATCTCAACTATGTATTTAACAAATTTCTGATCAATCTTTCTGCACCACTAACTTCCCTCCACTCAATCTCCTCCTTAGCTTCTTCGTCCAGTTCCTGACTCCTCTTAATGTTTTACATTGCAATTACTGTTATGCTGAATTCTCTTATGTCACAAATTATTTTAAATAATTGACTTTCTTATTTAGGGTAAAATGTTCCTATGATTAACGTATATGCTCTTTTCTTTGTTTTATCTATTTTTTTACCTCCTTTGTAAAAAGATCAATTGTTCTCTTACTTTAATTGTTGTATTAATCAATGTATTGATAAATTTTGTAATTGGAACTTTTCTCCTCGGGTCTCTGCTGAAAAAGGGCATCTTGTCCACTCAGACTAACCCAGTTAACAAATGTCAAATAAATATCCAAAGCTTTTGATACGGTATCCCACCAACTACTACTCAAACAATCTAGTCTCCTTCAACCTCAACTCTACAGCTCTCAACTGGTTCTTTAGCTAACTTACAAATCTGCATCAGGCAAATAAATGGGATAATAAACTCTCCACACTCCTCCCAGTCTCTGTTGGGGTTCCTCAGGGTTCTGTCCTTGGACCTCTGCTTTTTATTCTATTCACAAATAGTCTAAACAGTGCCACTATATCTGCTTCTATCATTCAATACGCTGATTATGCTACTCTTATTTGCTCTGCTCCCACACCCCAAAAACTCTAAGATAAACTGCAAAAGTTGTTTCTAGATATTGAAAATTACCCAAATGAACTTAAATTCATCCTAAACCCAAATAAAACAAAATTAATGATCTCTAACAGGAAATCCAAAGCAAAACCACCTCCTCTCTCCATCTACTCCAGTAATGGCACTATAATAGAACCAGTTAACCAAACAAAACTACTTAGTGTCACAAGAGACAACAACCTAACTTTCAATAAACACATATCACTCACAATTAAGAAAGTTCACATCAAATTTGGTGCTCTATATAGGGCCAAACCTTACCTTACTCAAAATGCCAGACTAGCCACAGACCGATCCCACCTCCTATCTACTCTTCTCTACTGTTCTCAACTTTTCACTAACCTGCGCAAGTCTGATTTACATCTGTTTGATTCCTGCTATAACAAAATAGCAAAATTTGCAGATAATATACCCAACAAGATCCACCATTGCCTTGCTCTTCAAAAATTACACTGGCTTGAATTTCCCAAACTGTTATTGCTTAATCAGCTCACCACTGTCCACTGTATTATCCACAAACCTGAAAACTGCCCTGCACTCTCCAACCTAGTGCAACTAAATACCAACCCCAGGACCCTTAGATCATCCAATAAACGTATACTCAAGGTTACAAAGTCCCATAATTACTTCCGACTCTCTGTTCTCCTTCAAAGTAGCCAAACAGTGGAACCTATTACTCCAGAATATTTAAAAAAACAAAGATCATCATAGCTTCAAAAAACTCCTAAAGGAATACCTTACTCAACAATGACTATGCTCCTGTAATACTCCTGGCTAGTTTCTCATGCCTTCAATCAAATGTTTTTGATTCTGCTATCTTCTTGTCTTACTTCTACCAAATGAAAATACCACAATGTTATTTAGTTATATATCTAATGAGTTTCATATTACTGTCTATAATAAGGCTTAAGAAATGTAATGTTTTCTGTTTTATATTCACCTTTTTGTAAATTGTGATTGTTGGCAACTGTCAAACTTTTTGTATATTGTTTGTAAATCTTTTTAAAAAGTTTGTAATCTTTTTGTACTATTGTTACGGAGCTTATCTGCCTGGGTCTCTGCTGAAAATGGGCTACTTGCCCAGCCGGACTCTACCCGGTTAACAAATGTAAAATAAATAAATAAATTTATACACTCCCTCTTGCTCAAGTTCTTTTATATCACATTCTTGTCCCTAACTGAAAGAGTTTTTCAATGATACCTGAGTTTGGGATTGTGTCAAAAGCCTTGGCCAGGTCAAAATGGGGGTATGCACTGTTTTACCTTCATCCAGGGCTTTGGTGACTTTCTCAAAGAAGTCTATTAGGTTTAATAAGCATGATCTACCCTTAACGAAGCCAAAATTGGGTTGGGTATAGAGTTTGAATGTCATCTGTGTCCTTGTTGATAAGGTCCATGAGGATTCTTTCCATGGCCTTGCAGATGAGACTGATTAGACTTCTAGGTCTATAATTCCCAGGCATACCACTCAACTTCTTAGCACAAAAATCTGGACAAAGCCTGGCAGAATGGGGGAAAAGGCCCAAAATAGGGATAGATTTTAACTATCGCTCTTATAAAGTTAGGAAGTTGCAAGAATAACAGGATTTGTCTTAGCATGAATTTTTGTGAAGGATATGAAGTGTAAAACACGCTACCGCAGCACCACCACTGCAGTGAAGTCTAAAACACAAATGTACATCATTATTTAGTGATTTAAATCCTCAGATCATCCAAGCGATTTGCCAGAAAATCACAAATTTTATGAGGAACAGATTAAAAGCATGAAACAAAAATCTGGACATTCTGTAAAAATCTGTACAGTTGAGAGGTATGTTTCCAGGGTCAGTTGATGGCCCCAGTTTGTGCAAGGGGATTACTGTTGTTGTTTTCCACTCTGCTGGAACAAAGTCAGTTCTCAGGCCATGGTTAAAGAGAGCGCTAAGTGGGTCTGCTAGGTCCTGTTTTAGATTGCTTAATAAGCATCCTGGGATGTTATCTGGTCCAACTGAGGCCGTGTTTTTGGCCATGGAAAGTGCAAGATAAGATTTGATCTCTAGAGATATTTGGCAAAGGACTGGTGTTGGGTATGCTTTGGGGTATGGCAGGTGGGGCTAGGGGGATGAATTTTACACCAAATTTGTCAGCTAGCAGGTTGATTTTCTCAGGTGCAGTATGAGTGGTATTATCTATTACCAGTTCTGCACAAAGCTGGGCATTCCTTTTTAGGTTTAGAGGCTTTCACAAGGTTTCTGATTTGCTTGTTCAAGCTGAGAAGGGAAATTCTTCCTCTGCTGAGTCACTTTATTCTTATTCTTAGACATCAGTTTCTTCCTCTTGTTATATAACCTGTTTATACTTGAGGTTCACCAGGGTGGCTTGTTTTTTTTCAGGACAACCTGATTTTGATCCCGTCAGGTAAAGCTGAGTCTCTACAGCTGCTTAAGTGTTTGTACAGGGCATCTGAGTACATCTCTGCATATAAGTCATTGTTGTCTGTGAGTGCAGGGGGTACAAAACTTTTTATTCCATCCCATAGTAGTCTGAAGTTAGCTTTGGTAAAGCTCTTTAGTTATTTTTGCTCCTGTGGGGTTGTCAGGCCCAGTAGTTACTTCAAATGAGACAGTTTTACAGGCCATCCTTACCAGGGAAGATATCACTCTGGGAGGAGTGCAGTGGTTCCCCCATGTTGGTGAGGACATTTGAGCCCCTTGTGGGAGTTCAGACTATCTGTTCCAGAGCATTTGAATTAACAAAGTCCAGGAACCTCTGGGTGAGCATGTTTGCAGTCATGTATGTCACCCAGCTGATGGAAAGATAGTTGAAGTCATCCATGACTAAGGTGTTGGGCTGTATGGAGAGTGATTCCAATAAGTCCAGGTAGGTGGTGTGCTTTTCTTGGTTCATGGTGGGGGACCTATAGCAATGATGTGGTAGGGTATTTTGCCTAGAGTTAATTGGTCATGGAGTAGTTTGAGACCATTATACCAGGTTTTTACTGTATGAGGTATTAAAGAAAGGAGTGGGCTAGATTGATCAGTTTTTGTGTAAGAACTCTCAATGTATTAGGGAAAGGAGTGGGCTTGATTGACCAGTTTTTGCACTAGGACTATCAAGGGTTGTTAAATTGAGGGTTGTGGATGATCAGTGTGGCAACTAAGTTGCCTTTAGTGCAACAGAGAAACTTGTGAGGGTTCTGCTGACAGTTGTCTAGGGAAAAATTGTGTTTCAAGGCATTTGTGTCTATGCAGAGCACTGCTAACCCTTGTTGCATGATGTGCAGTGACGAGCAAATGTGAGGCTTAAGTACAGATACAATTAAACAGTTTTAAGCTAATCTAGCAATAGGAAAGTACATAATGAATCTTCCTCCAGTAATCCCTAGCTCAGACAAAGCTGGATCTACAATCTTTTGCCACAAGTTTGCAGGGGAGCCTTTATTAATGTAAGTTAATGTAGTTTAGTGCTCAAGGGTAACAAAAACATGCCAAGTCTGATTCTAAACTATGATATCCAGGCTGAAAATACAGTTGAAAACAAGTGTAGAAAATTTGCAATCACAACAGTAAAAAGAAAAAGAATGCAGTGATCAGATACAATGCAATTTAAAAAGTGCACTGCTTTATTTTATGCCAGGCTTGAAATCTTTTCAGCAAAAGACAAAGGGTCAGAAATTCACTGTGTATTTAAAATATCACTCAAAAGACAATTAACTAATGAAAAACATGTGAAATGTGCAACCTAGATAATTTAAGTGTCTACCTCTCACATAAAACAAAAACACCAGGCCAAGCAGATTTCTTAAAACAGAAAATAAAATGGAGTAGCTAAAAGAGAAAGCAGTTCTATCAGACACAGACAAAAATATAGGTATACGTTTTTTACCAGACAGGGAATCACCAGCAGTGTTTTAGCTTATGCAGGCTTGAAAGCTTTTCAGCCAAAGACAGGGGGTCATTTTGAAGCATGAAATTGATTCTTGTCTAGTTCTTGCTGTCATGTAGAAGCATCTTTCTGAGCTGCTAAAGTATTCACAATTTGAATGCCATCTGGGTATTTAATACACAGTTTTGCTGGCATCACTGAAGTTGTTGATATCTAAATGAATGATTATAGACCCAGTACTGACTCTGGCCCCCAACTGCCTCTGAGTCATTTTGTTCCACGTGCCAGCTTATGTTGTGAGATTTATTCCCTGCTGTGTATTATTCAACCTCTTCTCATCTAATATACTAAGTCACAGGATAGCTTTAGATTATGTAATTCATTAGTTAGTGTGGTATGCATACTTTGGTAAAGGTGTTATTGAATTATAAGTTGTTGATATCAGTTAGAAGACCCTTAGCAGCAGTTCTTACTATAGTCACATGTAATGGTGATTGATAGATTCAGTGCACCTTGTCATACTTTAAAATATTGGGTGGCTGAATGATATATCCCTACCCTAAGGCTTCTCTGTTATCAGTTTAAACTAGATTGTTTTACTGAGTTTATCATCATTAAATAAAATGCTTACAGGTTGATAGTTTTCAGTGTGTAGTTTTTCCCTTTTCTATAACTGGGCTAACTGACTCCCTTTGCCATTCAAAGGGCTTATGCTTTTTTATAGATTTTTATTAAAATGTAAAATGAGTCCTTTAATATTGTAACATCACATTTGCTTATATTATCCACACCTACAGCTTTCTTATGTTTAAGGTGCCCAGCTTTGGTTATGTATATAATTAGACATTACTCATTAATAATGCTGAGTATACATGGCCACTGACATTTCACTTTCTTTTCACTCAAAACTCATATCCTTTTTATTCCACTGGACTTTATCTTATAGTTTAGAACATCATCCCTAGGATTCACACAAATATCTTGTGCTAGTACAAATAACTTACTGCAGGTAGGCCAATTTACATGATCAACAAAAAATGCAATGCAGAGCAGCTTAAGTCACAATGAGGAAGATATCATTATCATCTCATTTGCATGTTTCTGATCTGCATATTTCTACCATTAGTGCTGCCAGCTCTGTGCAGCAATAGTATGCACTGGGTCCCATGTATTGCATGGCCAGATGCATTCCCCCATTCTTACACACACACACACACACACACACACACACACACACACACACACACACACACACACACACACACACACACACACTCATATGCAATCAACATCAAACACCCCCCAACACACTCGATCAGACTCGTGGACACTCATCCATTCAACTGCATGCATGCCAACACACATACACACACATACACACACACACACACACACACACACACACACACACACACACACACACACACACACACACACACACACACACACACACACACACACACACACCCACACACACACACTCATCAGAATCTATTCATACTCCTACAGTCACACACACACACACATGTGCACAGATTTAAACCTCTCACCCCCACATCAAAGTTGAATTTTACTGAACTTACCTGCATCATTACTTCTTCCATTGAAGTCAATGGGTGACCGCTGTCTTCTGATAGCATTAAATTTTCCATCTAACTGTGGTAATGTATGCAGGCAAGTGATTCTCTGAAAAACTTTATATTTATTTATTTATTTATTGACTTTTTTACTGGGAAAGTCCAACTGGATAATTTTATCCAGTTTCAGCGAAGGTCTAGGGAGAAAAACTGAACAAATAAAAGAACAGAAAGTACATATACGTAGGTGAAAACTGACATCATATTATGATACATTGTAGATATATAGATTAATATAAAAATGAATACACATATGATGTGTAGAATGATACAAATATACTGTCATTAAAACAAGATAAATACAATATCATGTGGCACTGAAACAAGCTGACGTAATTGCAAGAGTTTAATACTGACTTATAAAGCAACTGTCAGAGTGGAACATTCAAACAGTGGATAAGGAGGAGGAGAGGAAGGGAGGGAAGACTGAGAAAAAAGTATTTGTTAGAGGTAATAAATAGACTAGATATGGGAGGTGGATAAATAGTGAGCAAAAACAAGATCAAGAGTAAGGGAAATCAAAGTAACAGAGAAATAAAAACAAGGAAAAGATTAAATAAGGTGTATATTGGTGGAGAAGGAGCTGACATTTTAGCCAGCAGAGCAGCAACTGCAAAGCCAGGAGTCAGAGAGTAATTCTTTTAGTTGCAGCTTAAATAAATGAATGCTATGCATTGGCCAGATTAGTGCAGGGATCGTACTCTAGACTTTTGCTACACAGTTTGAGTACAGACTTTGACTGCAGTTTTTGTAAGGCTTATAGATGTTAAGTAGATTTTTGTCAAAAGATCAAAGCTGAGGATTTTAGATGTCCAGATGAAGAACTATAACTGGGGAGGAAGTGGGATTAAATATAATTTTGTGTGTTAAGAGAAGTTGGGTATAATTTAGTTGGTGGGATAATTCTAGCCAATTCAGAGTTTTTATGGAAGAACAGTGATGTGCTCTGTGACTTGTGTGAGCTGCAAATATAGCTACCTTGTTATAACGCTGCTCTAGTTCAGATTTTAGGGTAGCCTGAAGGTTAGTCATGATGGGAGAACCATATAATAGAGAGGGTGGAAGGTATGTGGTGACAAGAGTGACTGGTGGATGCATTAAGGATTTTTTTTGGCTCTACATAGCATTCCTATTTTTTGTGAGTTTTTTTTATATTGCTCTGTGTGCGGAGGTCATATTTGAGTTTGTCATCTATTGTAAACCCCAGCAATTTTATATGGGGCACTGCTTTAACTGGCATGTTGTTTAGAGATATGATCTTAAAGTTATTTTTCTCATGGCTAAGTGAGTTGGGAAAAATAAAAGGAGTTTGGTTTTCTTTTAGTTAAGGAGTTGATGGTTACAATGCCAATTTTTAATAGAATTAAAGGCATGTTGTGTAATCTTTTCTAAATTTTCTAGACTGTCTGAGAGACAGATAAGGGTGGAATCATTATCATACTGTACAAAGGTTGCTTGTTGTATAAAGGTATGAAGATTGTCTATTTTATTTTATTTTTGTATGTATTACATTTGTTTACTGGGTAGTGTCTGACTGGGCCAGGGGCCCGTTTTCAGCGGGGACCCGAGGAGAAAAACTCCACAGTATTACAAACAACAATGATTGCAAACAATACAGGCATTTATACAATATGATTGCTAGAGCAATACAGGTAATAAAACAAAGCAAGCAATTGCACCATACAGTACTGTGCTATTTTTATACAAGACAAATAATACAACAGAGGAAAGTAGTTATGTTGAGAACTAAAATAGAGACTTAACCCCTTAACTTAAGGTTTATAAAGATATTGAATAGAAGAGAACAAAGGAAAGAGCCTTGTGGTGCACCTGTAATGATGGGCAGATATGGGAAAAGGGTCGAATTCCATTTGACTGTCTGGTAACATTCCGACAAGAAATTATTAAGCCACTGAAGTATAGGTTGTGAGATACTCATGGTCAGTTGTCGTAGGAGTTTTATATGAGACACAGTGTTGAAAGCGTTTGATAAGTCTAGGAATAAAGAAGATATGCATTTACCTCTATCCATGCCTTTTTTTTTATGTTATCTGTAAAAGTTAGGAGGGCAGTTGTCATGCTGTGGGTAAGTGTAAAACCATACTGAGTATTGGTTAGTAATTGTTCCATTAATAGATGTTGGAGTAGTTGTTTATGGACACAGTTTTTCAATATTTTTGAGGGGGGATAAGATGGCAGTGGGTCTGAAATCAGAACTCTACACAGAAGTGCCACCTTTGTGGAGGCAGGTGATGTGGCATTTTTTCCTGATGGTAGGAATGTTGATTCCTGTATTGACCTGTTTATAAGGATGGAGACTGGATAATGCAATGGTATTAGTAGCAGTGTTGAGGTATTCTGCAGGAAGGTCATCTGCAGAGAGTTGTCAGGGTTTAAGTTTGGATAATAATTTTTTTAATGAAGGAGGTAGCAACTGCTTTTAGTGTGAGGGTAGGAGGTTAGTAGATAGGGGTAAACAAGAGTCAAGGGAGTCAGAAAAGGATTCATTTGTGAGGACAGCTACACTGTCAGTGAAGTATGAGTTGAACTTGTGGCTGTTTCTAAGGGGGAGTAGGTTAAGGACATTGTTAGTTCCTGGATGTAAAATTTGTTTAAAGGATAACCAGAATTATTTGGTTATATTACAAAGACATACATCTGGAGCATTTCTCCCCGGCCTCTGGTGAAAACTGGCTTAGTTCTAAGTCAGACTTTCCCGGTAAACAAATGTTAATAAAATAATTTATAAATATATCTATGGGTATTTTGTAGATCAGAATAGTATTTTTTTTCTTGTCAAGGTTTACTTACTTTGTGGTAAGTTTATGAAGTTCTTTAAAGCACTAAAGTGATTTAGTTTTAACTTTTTGCCACTCTTTCCATGCCTTGTCTATATGTTGCATAAGACTTGTACTCTGATTAGTAAGCCAAGGGGCAAAGTTAGATTTTATTCTCTTTCTACATAGTGGAGCAAGGTTGATGCTTACTTAAAAAAGTTGAATTGCACCTTTCTACTGCTTCATCTAGGGGCAAGGATTTTAGAATAGTCTAGGTAACTGAGTTCAGAGCAGCTACAAATGATTCAATGTTACATTTTGAGAGATTACAGCAGCTACAAATGATTCAAGGTTAAATTTTGAGAAATTACAAGTATTTTTGTATACTTGTTGTTAAGCATGGTGAATAATATATCTGATGGCAAATGTAAGACAGTGATCATTAAGGTATTCTGAAAGGGTTCCTGAAATAGTGTAGTTGCAAGGATCAGACACCAGAATCCAGTCAAGAATTGGACTAGTGTCCTGGGATTTGTTATAGTGAGTAAGAGAAGTAATAAGCTGTTTGAAGACATGACATTTAATGTTAAAAGAAGGATAGTATTGTATTGGAAATAATCCAACTGATGTTGATGTTATCTGGGATGACAGTTTCATTGGTAATGTTTTGTGAGACCTAGTAAAGGATGACTTCAAGGCTGGAGATATTTGTTCCAGGGGGTGGGGGATTTATAGAACAATTATATAAAGGAGTTTGTGGTCATAAGTGATAGGTAGCTCTGCATTCTTGATTGTGGGCAGAGTTTTTGTAAGAGGAGAAACTTTGTATATGTTAGATTAGAGGATACCTATCTCTCCAGCGTTTTTGTTTAGCTTGTTAGCTCTAATGATGTACCCTGGGGGAAGAATGTCTGAGTGTTTTATCTCCGATTTTCGCCATGTCTCAGTACGGTCAACAGTTTCTGGTATATAATGAATGATCCATGCATGCAGTTCAGTGATTTTTATTACAAATGCTGCAGGTATTTATTGAGGTAAAACATAGTTGTTAGAGGTTATTAGGTGACTAGAGGGGATGCAGGTGATATATAGAACAGTGGAGATGGAAGGAGGGCCTGGGTTAGAGAGTATGTCACCACATAGGTTACTTATTGAAGAATGTTGGAGGGAGTGAAGTGGTTTTATAGTGGTCATTTTTATTTTTATGTTT
The DNA here is from genome assembly GCF_019279795.1 of Protopterus annectens. NCBI lineage: Eukaryota > Metazoa > Chordata > Ceratodontiformes > Protopteridae > Protopterus > Protopterus annectens. The sequence continues at coordinate 717,104,692 of NC_056732.1, read as the reverse complement.
TGCTTTGTTCTGGTGTGGTAGTATGGAGAGGTAAAAATTCTGTATTTAAAATAAAAAGTATGTGAGCTGCTAAACAGATGTAGAGCAATTTCTGGTGAAGAGTTTTGGTGAGGAAATTTGGGGTGTAAGAGTAATTTGATTGTCAGGAGAGTAAGTAGTAGACGTAGGGCAGTTAAGCTGATGATCATATTTACTTGTGATGAGATAGGGAGGCAGTGAAGTTATAATTTGTCATGAGATGGAGAAGCAATGAAGTTATAAAGTTAGACACAAAGATCTGTAAGAGTTAGGGTGATGTTAGGAATAGTTAAGAGTGGTAAGAATAGTGAGTATGTTGGATAAGAAGTGAGATAGACACAACTGAGAATCCAAGAGAGTAGTGAGTGGGTAGGTTAAGAGTAAGCTAGATAGAATCAAAGGCAAGAATTTGCAATACTGACTATGAATAAGAATAAGGTGGTAAGGTAGAAAGGGAAGAGTAGTGGTGTGAAGTCAGGTGTAAAAATGAAATAGATGATGTAAGGTTGTGTAAAAGAACTGATTGGTGGATTGATAAAGGAAGAGGTGAATTTTTATGTCAGAAGTGAAGGGAGTGCACTGGAGCAAAGGGAAGGAAGGGTGGAGATGCACTGGGCAATCACAGAGTGACTGGGTGGGAAGGACAATGTCAGAAGTACTGTGGTGGTTGCTGCATTAACAGCAGACACTGAGCGAGTGAATGAGTGAGCAGGAAAGAGAACATTAATAGTATTGTGATGGATGGTATTGGGTGGATGAATGTGTTTAAATTACCCTGATATGTTGCTCTGTCTTTAATCAGGTTTGTGATGTCATTAAAAAATGGAAGGACAACAGTGGGACTAAATATGTGGATGTGGGGGGTGGCTGAGGAGTTGAGGGTGGGAGGGCAGCATAGCAGGTCACACCTCCTACATTAGTGGGAGACAACACTCAACAGTGTAAATTGGTTGCTACAGGACTTTTTGCAGGAAAACACATGGTAATTAGCATTATATGTTCTCCCAGATCATATGTTTACCATATAACATTGCTGGCAATACTGCCGTCAGTACTGAAGCTCTCACTCATGGAAAATCAATGCAATAGGTTGGTATCTTAACTGGAAAGGGTTACCATGAAGACTGTAGCTGCTTGTGGCAATGTTTACTGCACACAGTAACCCTTTCCAAATGCCAGGGCATGTTTATATGTAAGTATCTTACTGCTTTTTATTGACTGAATCAAGTTGCTTGATGTCATATTGATCGTCTTTTCCTTTATTGTTCTCCACTCTGAGTTTGCTTTAAACATTTGACTGACAGTCATGGGTTTTATTGTTTTCCATATAATCTATTAGTTCTTGTTGATGAATTCATAGCTGTGTTCCAGGATCTTACTCAGTTTATTTTGTTTTAATGTGGTTATTAATGACCAGTACTGTTCCTGAATGGGAATTGTACTTAAGAGTTTAGATATTGGACTGTGGTGAGCTTTCATTTTTTTTTGTTGTCATTACATGGTTATGACAGGGAAGATGTGGGAGGGTACTCTGTGTCTATCTTAATCATATGCACATTAATGTTTATGAAATCCAGGGTATTTATGTCCCTTGTTACATTTGGGATGACTGCAAATAATTCCTTTTCCGCAGTTCTAAAAACAACTTTCTAGACTGTATGCTTGAAGTGATGCCTTGTCAAAGCATGATGGGAAATTAAAATCACTACTTCAGTATTATAAATAAGTATGCATTATTGAATGCATAAAATGTAAAATATTAACTGTTTTTTGCATCCAAGCCACTAGTACATTGTTGAAAACAGAAATGTAGCACCTTGTGTACAACTATCAATTGCTATATGTATTTATTTCTTTGTATTTGTAAACTAGGATAGTCTTAGCAGAGTCCTAGGGAGCAGAGCTCCAAGGTACAATACAAAGATGTAAACAAGGTACAGTGGTAGATATGTGGAAATAATACAACAGTTAACAAAAATATGATCAGTCAAAGGTTTATAAAGCCTAATATTATGCATTAGTGTTTTGTATTGAGGGAAACATGATTAATAACAGACAATGAGTAAAAGGAGCTGAGGATCATTATCAGATAATAAAACATTTATGATAAAAAATTAAATATAAGCAAACAATATGTACAAGAAGGTGGGAAGGTATGACAGTAAAGCATTGCCATTCAGAAGAATGTAGGGAAGGAGTAAATGCTTGTAATATATGAGATAGGAAGCAGACAGGCAAAGGTAGAATGTTGGAATTTGTGAGAAAGGAGACACACACACACACACACACACACACACACACACACACACAGAGGGGAGGTTATAAGGAACAGAGAAATAGATGTAGAATTAGCATACATATTTTAGGTCAAGGTTGATAGTCAAGACAACTAAGTAGGTATATGATTCAGTGTTCAGGTATTCCATTGGCAGTCTAAATGGCACTAAGATTTTTTTTAGTTTATGTTGAAACTGAGTAGTGCAGTTTACCCTTGGAAGTCTGCGGCAATGACATTTCTTAGTGTAACTACTTGAAATGAGAGGGAGTCACCACACTATTAGATTTAGTAGTAATTATTAGGTTTGTGTGTCGGGATCTTAATTGTCTGGTTGAAGTATGTTTGACATACCAGACACCTTTCTGGCTTATATATGGTATTGTGTGTAACTTTACGTTGCAAGGTTCATAGGTTGGTACTAGGCTATTGGCCCTAGGGCCTATACAAGCCTAGCCATAACAATTTCCTGGATATTTCTTCCCACAATATTTACTTTCCTGGACCCATGTCTAGCAGGGTGACTGACGTGATCCCCAGGGTGAATTTCCTATCTCCCATCCAATCGTCAAAGTTACTTTTGAAGAGAGCCAAGGAGGTGCTATGCTTGACATAAGTAAATAGCCATGCAGGTCTCAAACCCAGGACCGTATACACCATAGTCACAGTTAACCACTAAGCCATCACAGAAGTCTGTCAGAGCTGTAGCCACTGGACTTGGTGGAGAAAAAACAGTGATTCTTGTTGTAGGGAAGGTTTGTAGCAAATTTTGTTGTTTTATTGCAACACATTTTCAGTTTGTTTAGAAGTGTTTTTTTGAATGCTAATTAGTCTGGGCACCACCTGTAATAATTTTGGTAGTAGCAAAGTTTGTACTGGCTGTGGTTGTGCCCAAATGTTAGATGCAATTTGATTTTGTACAAATTGAATTTTTTATTTGTTTGGATAATATTTAGTTAATGAGACAGTCAAATGTTAGCATGTTTTCAATGACTACTCCTAGGAGTTTTTTTGTTGCATCCATTCCAGTGTAGTTTTTTCTCTAGGAACAATAATAATTTGGGGAAAGTCTTTGCTGTTTATACTAGGTTTGATTTTTTAAATTTACTATAATATGAGATTCTGTAACCCATTTTTCTAGCTGATTGAATGATAGTAGAGTTTGATCTTGGAGTTCAGAGAATGAGTTTGCTGAGCATATTAAGGTGGGGTTGTGAGCATTCTGACCGATGGAAGTTTTATTTACTGATTTATACATATCATTGATGAAGATATTGAACTTCAGGGATCCAGAAATCCAAGAACAGACCATTATATGACAACTAATGAATTTGTTTGTTTGTTTGTTTGTTTAATTATTTATTTATTGCCTTTTGTTTACCAGGATGGTCTGACTGGGCACACAGGCCCATTTTTAGCAGAGACCTGGGAAGAAAAGCTCCATTAAAGTTATAAAAAAAAATTACAGAGAAAAGGAATTTCAATCTCAATAGAAATGGGGTTTTAGAAACATGCAGTGGGTAACACAATCAAGACAGAGGTTAATACAATTTGATTTCTGTAGGAGTGTTATACAATAATAAACAGGTTGCATTTACATATACAGCAGTATACAAATTTCATTTACGTAGGCGTGATGAAAAATAGTATAGAGCTAGAAATGTAGATAGGATTTATTTACATTATTTACAGGATAAGATAGGAAAGCTGAAGAGTTAGGGGTTGGTGATAGTCTAGAGATCTGAGAGAGATAGTTAATCAGGGTGTGAACAGGAACAGAGCCGGGAGGAGTTTAGGTGCTTTTTTTAGGTTGTGCTTAAACTAAATGCACAGCTGTCTTGTTTTAGTGGGATAGGCAAGGAGGTCCACTGCCTGGTGAAAGAGGACATGTATAGTGAGTCTCCAGCTGTATTACAGGATTTGGAAGTTATTAGTAGGCTCTGATTACCTCAGTGAAGACAACATAGTGGGGAATAGTGCTTGAGAATGTTTTGCAGAGAAGGACACATGTGTGGTTTGTCTATTATTTTGTGGGGAATTTAAAGCTGAGTGAATGTAAGGTGATTAGGTAGTTCTAGCCAGTTGAGCTTTAGTGTTAATCAGTGGTTTGTATGGTAGGATGCATTAGCTGCAAACTTGGCTATTTTGTTAAAGGATGCCTTTAATTTATTTAGTAAGGTGGCTTGAATGTTCATTAATATAGGTGATGCATGGAGAAGGTAGGATAATGCTAAGGATTTTCTTGAGGAGTCTGTGATTTAGGCTTTGTTTTGGTAGAGGAAGCACGTTTTTTTTTGTGAATCTTCTAGATGGCCTGCATGATTTGCAGGTCAGGTTTTAGGTTATAGAATATTATGACTTCCAGTAGTTTGGTATTTGTTACAGTTTCAATGGTGGTGGTGTTTGTTGAGGTAATATTAAAGGGTGTACTGGTTGTTGCAAGACACCCAGGCGTGAAAAGCATTCATTTTGTTTTTTTGGTATTTAAGATTAGCTGATGAGCCTTTAGCCATGATTCTATGGAAGTGAAGGAGTCTTGAGTCATTTGCTGAAGTACTGGAAGGGTTGAGGCTGAGCAAATGATGCTGGCAACATGGGCATATTGCATTAAGGTGGCAGGTTTGCCTGCTTTGTGCAGGCTGTTTGTGAAAACATTGAAACGTACTGGGCCTAGAATTAATCCTTGTGGTACATCAATGGAAACAGGGAAAGGGGGATAGGTCCTGATTCCACTTTATGGCATAATGTATGTTAGAGAGAGAGCTACAGAACCAAGTAAGAGATGAATGGGATAGTGATAGGGAAGATAGTTTATTGATTAGGAGTTGGTGGGATACTGTGTGAAATGCTTTTGACAGATCCAGGACCAGCGAGGATATTAGGGTATCATTCTTACTATGGATATTTATGGTTTATGAGAAACTGAGCAGAGCTGTTGTGCTGTGGTGTGGTCAAAAGCCATGTGTGGGGGAGAGTAGTTTGCTCTTTATGAGATGGGTTAGGTGTATGCATCTTTCTAAGATTTTGGACAGAGGGGTGAGAATTGAAATGAGGCAGTAGATGGAGAGGTCTGTGGCTGATCCACCTTTGTGAAGTGGTATAATATGTGATTTCTTTTCCAGATAGTGAGTACATAGCTTTCTGTGATAGATCTGTTTATGAGTATTGAGATGGGGTGTGCCAGAACAGGAGCAGTTAATTTAAGGTATTTAGATGGGAGTTTGTGAGCAGCTGGTTCAGTGATTTTTCATTTTTTGAAGGTAATTTTTTATAGCTGAGGTAGGTATTTGGTGGAAAGAAAAGAGAGGGGAATTGTGAGAATTGGTGGTGGAAATAAAGAGATGGGAAGGTGGATTAGATTCTAGTACAGAGAGGACAGATTGAATGAAGTGTATGTTGAATTGGGTGGCCATGGGTGTGTGTTATTGCTTGTAGTAGGAGTTGAGGTAATGGTTTGACTGGGGTTAGGTAGGGTGTTTATGATTGTGTTGATGTTTGCCTTGAAGGGAGTAAAAGGATGCAGTTTTGTGTAGTTTGTCCTCTTGTTTACATCAATTTCTAAGTTGTCTAAAAATTTGCCATTTTTCTGCTGTCCTGTCTTTATTCCATTCCTTCCAGGCTTTGTCCCTCTTTAGCATGAGCTGTTTAATTTCTTTGCTGAGCCATGGAGTAGGGTTGGTTTTGGTTCTTTTTGTTCTTATGGGAGCTAAGTCATTTAGAATGTTACAGAATGAGTTGTTGAAATGGTTAACAGCATCTTCTAGTGGTAGGTGTTTTAGAGTATTCTAGTTGTACTGGGAGATAGAGTTTATGAAGGTGCCTTTGTTAAAAGACAAGAGTTTGTGTACTTGTTTTAATATGGTATGTATGGTGTTGTGATTAGTTTGCCTTGTGATTAATGTGGGCAGATGGTCACAGATATTGTCTGGGAAACAGCCAAAGGTGCTTATGTTTGCGGGTGAGTGGTAAGGATTCAGTCTAGTAGTAAGTGACTGTTGATGTGTTTGTCGATTCTAGTGGGTGAGGTGATTACTTTACTGAAATTGATCAGGTTAATAGAGAGGGTAGGAGAGTCAGTGTTTAACAAATAAATAGTCTATATTTATATTCCCAAGTGTAATAGTTTCTTTATTTACATTAGTGGAAACCATTGAAGGATGTCTTCAAGAATGGGAATGCTGTTACCTGGGGAATATATATGGCCACAATGCAAATAGTTTTATGCTTGTTTAGGTGTAGCAAAGTAATAGATTTTTCAGTGTTGGGATAGTGGGGTAACTCGGTGGGTATCTGGTGATGTTTAGTGTGCTTTTAACAAGTATTGCAACCCCTCCAGTTTTTGTTTTTTGTGTACTCTATCATGTCTTATTATATTGTATCCTGGGAAGGATTTCTTCATCTTTAATGTTTTGTTTTAGTCAAGTTTCAGTGATGATTAAAATATCTGGGTTGCATGCTGTAATGCATACATGGAGATCTGGAATTTTGTTGAAGGTGCTTCTGAGGTTCATATGCATTAATAGCAGGTTGTGTGTTTGGTATTGGTGGGAGCAGATGGGTTAAATGGGGTTTGATTTGTTTGAAGGGATGGTCTAGGGTTTGGGTGGATGTCTCAACAGATTGGGACAGTTGAGGTGTGGTGAGAGAATATGTACCATTTTCTATATTTATCTCTTACATCTAATACTGATATGTGGGTCTGGTAGCTCTCTCTTGATGTAGCTGTAATTGAAGATGGCCTGTGTTCCTAATGGGTTGAGGCTGTGCACAGTTTTGTACTTGGGAATGTTTGTTGACTAGCAGTATAGTATAGGGGAAAACAAAGTGATGTGGAAGGGGAGTGTGGTAGGATGTGGCAGTGGTGAGTATGCTTAGTATAATTGTGAGTAGACTGGATTCATATCATATTATACATTCATCAGGGGAAGATAGAGTTATCTGGGTGGAAGTTATATGCTGTTTTTGTTGGAGCTTTCTTGGAGTAGATTGGGAGAAGTGAGTTAGATGGGCATGAGATATGAGTTTTGTAAACAGAGGAGTCAGGCCAATTAGATGGTTGTTTTGTTGTAGTAGATGGGGATGGGATGCTATAAGTTTAGGTGACTTGGCAGTGGGTGGGAACAGGGGTAGGATACATACCTCTCAACCTCTTAGAGCAAAAAATCTGGACAAAGCTTAATGATGGAGGGACAAGGGCCCAAAAACAGAAACATATTTTAAATATTGCTCTTATAAGCTTAGAAAGATGATAGGATAATACATTTTGCATTAGCATGGATTTTCTGAAGGATGTGGAGTCTTAAACCCAAATGTCTGTCATTTTTTTAATGACTTCAATCCTCAGCTATTTGCCAGAAAAGTACAGATTTTAGGAGGAACAAACCAAAGATATGAGGCAAAAATCTGGACATTCTGTGAAAATCTGTACAGTTAAGAGGTATGGAAGGATAGGCGAGTGGAGTGAGCCTGAGTGTAACAAGAGTGAACAGAGTGGGCTGAGAAGGTGGTACAGCTGCCATGGGAGAAAAAAAAACTGTCTGTAAGCCTGAAAGTTATACAGGAACAGGCAATAAAATTATATTGAAGTATTGAGGTGAAAGAAGAGATGTAAGTGAGTATGCAAACTACCAAGTTGTGAGATTGGTAGTTAGGAAAAATAAAGTTTGGAAAAATGAGAAAATAACTTTTTCTTAACTTTTAAAGCTCACCACTTTTAATGCTCAAAGGTGAAGTTGCTTGCTCTTTATTATCGGTGCGAACTTCAGGGCCTGGAAAAGGAAGAAACAAACCAATAATGAAGTGCCTATACAGGCAGAGAGAGAGCAACAAAGGTAGTAGTTGGAAGGAACAATTAAGGAACTGCAGACTACCAGCAAGAGTAGGGTGTAGCTCATTAATTAAAGGGGAGGGGAAAGATTAAGGTGCATTGCAGGTTATTTGGGATTCTAGTTAAACCAGCCAAAAAGCAGACTACTATGTACTGGCTGAGAAGAGAAAAACATTAAACAGAACATGACCAGGATAAGTGAATGAAAAAGTAAATTCTCCTCATGTTGAATAAAAAAACAAGTCTGTAAGCTTTTCCAGGGTGTGGACAGTTGTTGGAGGTCAAACAAGTTAAGGGGAGATTTGCTGAACAATTTAAATGTAGAGGTAGTTTAGAAGGAAGGTGTTACAACCTTGTAAAACCTTGTTAAACAAAGAAAAATTATGGTGGAGGGGGCCCACAGTGGATGCTGCTTTCATTAGTCAGAAAAAAACATACAAGCTGTGAAATAAATTTACCAACTCAGGCCTTATAGGTGAGAGCTTATATTAGCTCCAAGTAGAAGTTGTTTGTTCATTAATTATTAGAAAAAACTTTAGGGCATGGAAAAAGGAAGAAGCTGTGTTGGTTACATTTCTAGTAATTATTTTAATTGGAGTTGCTGGCTGCTGAGACTTGTCTGCAACTCTGCATATATCAAATGGACACAAGCTGATTTAAGTATACTTTTCTCTGCACTTATTTAAGATTTGATTCAGTAAATATTGTGTGTATTTGATTCAGTAAATATTGTGTGTCCGTGTCTATCTGCAGTTATTTCCCCAACCCTCTCCCTGTTTCCTGTTGTGGTGTTAATCTTGGTGGCTTTGGAATTGCCCGCCCCTGCTGTAAATCTGTTTTTGCGCACTCTTCCTGGACCCATCTCATTTGCTCACTCAATTGAGTACAGTGAGATCATATTTTGATTTCAGATACTCCTACCAGTCCCATCTCCTCTGCTGTGTACAGAGAGAGCACTTGGGAAGGACATTCCCCTATAGTATCTTAATCTGTTCTGTTTCCTCCCTCTACAAAAAAAAAAAAAAAAAAATTCCATTTCATCTGCTTTACTGTATTTGTTTTTCTTCCTACTTTATTACCTTATTTTGCTTTTGCCTCTTCTTAAAAGTACTCAGTTGAATTTATTCTGCTGCCTTTATTACTGCTTGTTAGAAGCCTGATTAAATTGTAACTGTTATTCTAAGGCCTTTGGTTTAAACACTTGGGCTTCAAGCAGTTGTTTTACATTAAGAAGGTTTGTGGTCTGCACTGTTGTGGCAGGACAGGTAGCGTACATCCTTCTAAGTTGGGATCTGCTGATTGAAGGCTTAGTGTCTGTTATTCTAAAAAGTGTATTAGTTATGGGTTAAGCACTTGGGCTTCAGGCCAGTTATTTTACATTAAGAAGGTTTGTGGTCTGCACTCTTGTGGAAGGAGAGGCTAGATTCTGCCCTTCTGAGCTGGGAATTTCTGGTTAAAGGCTTATTGTGCATGCTTTCTTGAACTGTTTTCTTTATGAAAGCCTTGTTTGCTGTAGCATAGACTAGATTCAGGCCTGCTGGATCTAGCTTTGTTTGTATAACTTGTGCACTGATCCAGGCCATCTTTTTTGGAGAAGGTTTCTCTGTACCCTAGTGGCAGGAGTCTGCAGTTAGAACTTGTCTGATTGAAGACTGCTGGAACAGGGCTCAGTTTTGAGCTTTTTAACTGGTTAATTGGGTAAAGTGTTGTTTTGGTTGTATCTGCTCTATTTTCTGAAAACAATATATATACTTGTTCCCCACCTTTCTGAACTAGTATAGTCCAATTTTCAGGTCACGGCTGAATCCAGGGCTGTGTTACAAGTTTCTTTGTTGCCCATACCTTACTTGGATAGAATGAAATTTCATTGTTCACCTGTGAGAGAGGTGAGCTTTGAGCAGCCTATCTGTCCCTGGAGGAGTGGTTTCAGCCCAGAAGTTAGTAGTTTATTGACCATTGTGGGCTAATTTCTATCTCTTTAACTTCCCTGCTATAAAAACCGCATTTGCACAGTTTTTGCACTTGTATTCCGCTCAGCAAGTGCCTTCCAGGTGTTCTGCAAAGTCCACAGCAGCAGAGAGACAAAAGAGAGACTTTGGAGTGATTAAGTATAATTTTTCTGCTTTCCTTGCCGTCTTAACTAATTCCGCCTAAAACGCCAGTTTTTTAGCACTTCTGCGATTTAAAAAGTTTGTTATTGCTCCATATTGTACTTATTTGCTGCCTGCACTTGAATTAAATCATTTTTGTGTTTAAATAATTTGTTTAACTGTTGTAGGCTACACACTAAAGTGTGATAGCCTTTTCTGTGCATTTAAAGTGTTGTTTTGATTGTATCTGCTCTATTTTCTGAAAAGAAATAAATATACCTGTTTCCCGCATTTCTGAACTAGTATAGTTCAGTTTTCAAGTTATTGCTAAATCCAGGGCTGTGTTACAAGTTTCTGTGTTGCACATACCTTACTTGGATAGAAGGAAGTTTCTCTGTTCACCTGTGAGACATGGGAGCTTTGTGCAGCCTATTTGTCCCTGGAGGAGTGGTTTCAGCCCAGAAGTTAGTAGTTTATTGGCCATTGTGGGCTAATTTTGATTGTATCTGCTCTATTTTCTGAAAAAATATATATATATACTTGTTTCCTGCCATTCTGAACTAGTATAGTCCAGTTTTCAGGTTATTGCTGAATCCAGGGCTGTGTTACAAGTTTCTGTATTGCCCATACCTTACTTGGCTAGAAGGAAGTTTCTCTGTTCATCTGTGAAAGACGGGAGCTTTGAGCAGCCTATCTGTCCCTGGAGGAGTGGTTTCAGCCCAGAAGTTAGTAGTTTATTGGCCATTTTGGGCTAATTTATATCTCTTTCAATTCCCTGCTATAAAAACCGCATTGGCACAGTTTTTGCACTTGTATTCCGCTCACCAAGTACCTTCCAGGTGTTCTGCAGAGTCTACAGTAGCAGAGAGACAAATTTTTTCTTGCTTTCTTAACTAATTCCACCTAAAATGCCAGTTTTTTTAGCGAATCTGTGATTTAAAAAGTTTGTTATTGCTACATATTGTACTTATTTGCTGCCTGCACTTGAATTAAGTCATTTTTGTGTTTAAATAATCTGTTTAACTGTTGTAGGCTACACACTAAAGTGTGATAGCCTTTTCTGTGCATTTAAAGTGTTGTTTTGATTGTATTTGCTCTATTTTCTGAAAAAAAATATACTTGTTTCCCGCCTTTCTGAACTAGTATAGTCCAGTTTTCAGGTTATTGCTGAATCCAGGGCTGTGTTACAAGTTTCTGTGTTGCCCATACCTTACTTGGATAGAAGAAAGTTTCTCTGTTCACCTGTGAGAGAGGAGAGCTTTGAGCAGCCTATCTGTCCCTGGAGAAGTGGTATCAGCCCAGAAGTTAGTAGTTTATTGGCCATTTTGGGCTAATTTCTATCTCTTTCACTTCCCTGCTATAAAAACCACATTTGCGTGGTTTTGCGCACCGGGCAGTGCTGGTTAGTTAGAGTTAAACTATTCTCGGCTCCACGAAGTCTACTCTTCAATTTTTCCCTAGGAACTAGACAAACCTTCAACTTTAGCACTCAAACCATTCATTTCAGAGTCAAACACTTGCTTAAAACTCATAGCAAGCACTAATTAACCCTAGCACTAGACCCCCCCTATACTGTCCAGAAGAACAAGGCTCTCTATTCGTCCCCACCAGCCAATCAGAAAAACAGCTTACTCTACCTATTCAGGCATGTCCAAAGGGAAGTTTCCAGTGTACTCTCCAGTCCAACTGGTGAATCTGGGCATTTTGAGGCAGTGTTACAACTGCCTCATGTACACAGACAACCCTCTCCTCCTACCACCAAACACTAATATATGCGAGAGATGCAATTATACAGCCAAACTGGAGGCAAAGCTCTCTCAACCCAAGACTGGAACTGACAGTGAAGAGGAGAAGGGTAATACTTGCAACACACCACCAGTCTCACATAGACCTAATAAACCAACACCGGCAAATAACACACATGAATACATGAAAACATACTCGGAGGCTCTAAATACAAATCTGCAAAAGCACTAGAGACCTCCAAAGCAGACATCCAAGCAACCTCCACACCCCATCACCAACCATGAAATATATACTTCACATAATCAGTGTGCCACGCAATCACAGCCCTTAAGGCAAAATAACATACCCAACACACTAGTAATAGGTGACTCTATAGTCAGGCACACTGATATCCCACTAATTAAGCTGGACAAGGAGAAGGTTACAGTTAGATGCCTGTTGGGCGCCAGGATCTGCCACATAACACAAGCACTCAGGTCACTCCAGAACAAATACAAATACGACTCTGTCGTTGTCCATGTTGGTGTGAATGACCTCAGACGTACCTCCCTGGACTACATGAAAAGAGACATGGAAGAGCTCTCTAATCATGTAGCCCAGGCCGGTATGACCCTGACCCTGAGTAGCATCCTGCCCTCACCAAGAATGATGCCACAGTATAAAGAAAAAATGATTAATTTCAACAACTGCCTAAATTTCTGGTGTCATTCAAAGGGGACCCAGTATATGTCCGCCTGGGATGACATGCTTGACAAGCCACGTTGCTTCACAAGAGATGGCTTGCATCTGTCACGCTTAGGCTTTTGAATACTGGCCAAGGCTCTTGCCACCCCCATAGTGCCTTTTTTAGGTAAGGCTCAAAAGACAAACCCACCACCATAAATAGCACAAGTGGCCAAAAACTGAGGGTGATGCTACTCAACACCAGAAGTCTAAACCTCAAAATGCATGCACTCGAGGCACTCCTCACTATGGAGAACATCGCCATCTGTGCAGTAACAGAAACCTGGTTTAAGGCTAATGAGAGCACCCCAGCACTACTAGGCTATAACTCATACCATACCTTTTGGCCACAGAACCAGGACCGAAACACAAAAGGCGGGGGTGTATCCATATTCATCAAGGATACCCACACCTCCAGGTTAGTGGCGCAGCACAATGCATCAGAGATCATCTACGTGCAACTAACAATGGGAAAAACTTCAACCCAAATTGTAGCTTGCTACAGATCACCCACCATGACCCAGGACCCCCATTCCGCATTTCTGGAGACACTGGGAAATATGAAGGTCCTACCAAACACCCTAATACTGGATGATTTCAATTACCCAAACATAAACTGAGAGAACTACTCAAGTACTAACTCCCTTGCCCAATGCTTCCTAGAATTTATAAACTCAAATGCCCTGGATCAACTGGTCAACACCCCCACCAGAGGGAACAACATATTGGACCTGATCATCACCAACATGGGTGACCGGTGTTCCACACCGGAAGTCAACCCCCTTGCTGGTTAGATCAGACCATAGACTAATCACTCTGGATATCCACATTCCACCCCCAACCCCAATCAAGGAAACCACCATGAAAAACTTTTCAAAAGCAAACTTCACATTACTTAAGATGGAGGTGGAAAGGTTCACAGCCCCCATGCTAAAGGACAATGCTGTCCAAGCTGCTGAAACCTTTACAAAGGCACTCCATGAGCATCTGCAGGAATACATGGATTGTGCTATCCCAAGTAAAACCAAGACTCACTCCTCCAAGAAAAGGAAACCAGTCTGGTGGACCCCTGCCATAAACAAGCTATACAACAGAAGAAGGAAACTAGTACAGAAAAGAGTAAAATCCCAAGAAGGAAAGACTTCCCTGGTCAGTATCAGCAAGAAACTATGATCCCTCATTAAATCATCCAAGGCTAGTTTTGAAAGAAAAATTGCCATTGACTCCAAAGATAACCACAAAGCATTCTTTAGCTATGTCAAGAACCTAAGTGGAAACACTCAGATCTGCTCTAAGTTAGTGCAGAATGGCACAAAATACACTGAACCGACTGATATTGCCAACATTCTGGCAGACAGGTTTAGTGCAAACCTCACTCCCCACTCACCCCCTAAAGGGCCCATAACCATAACAGAAGAATGTAGGGCCCCATCAATCACCGACATACAGGTTAAAACAGCCCTATCCAAAGCCATAAACA